>NW_003852424.1:15553679-15606721 GCF_000181295.1 Otolemur garnettii | reverse complement strand
GGCATCCAAATGGGAGCAGAGGAGGTCAAACTCTCCCTCTTTGCTGACAATATGATCTTATACTTAGAGAACCCCAAAGACTCAACCACAAGACTCCTGGAAGTCATCAAAAAATACAGTAATGTCTCAGGATATAAAATCAATGTCCACAAGTCAATAGCCTTTGTATACAACAGCCAACATGACAGGTTAATTAAAGACACAACTCCCTTCACCATAGCTTCAAAGAAAACGAAATATGTAGGAATATACCTAACAAAAGAGGTAAAGGACCTCTATAAAGAAAATTATGAAACCCTAAGAAAGGAAATTGCAGAGGATATTAACAAATAGAAGAACATGCCATGCTTATGGCTGGGAAGAATCAACTTTGTTAAAATATCTATACTTCCCAAAGCAATCTACCGATCCAGTGCCATCCCTATTAAAATACCAACATTGTACTTTCAAGACTTGGAAAAAATGATTCTGCATTTTGTATGGAACCAAAAAAAAAAAAAAAAAAAAAAACGTGTATAGCTAAGGCAGTTCTTAGTAATAAAAACAAAGCTGGGGGCATCAGCATACCAGATTTTAGGCTGTACTACAAAGCCATAGTGGTCAAGACAGCATGGTACTAGCATAGTACATTTGGAATGGAGACATAGACATTGGAATTGAATAGAAAACCAGGAAATGAAACTAACATCTTGCAACCACCCAATCTTCAATAAACCAAACAAGAAGATACCTTGGGGGAAAGACTCCCTATTTAATAAATGGTGCTGGGAGAACTGGATAGCCATATGTAAAAGACTGAAACTGGACCCACACCTTTCTCTATTCACAAAAACTGATTCAAGATGGATAAAGGACTTAAATTTAAGGCATGAAACCATAAAAATCCTCAAAGAAACCATAGGAAAAACACTAGAAGATACCAGCCTGGGGAAAGACTTCATGAAGACGACTGCTATGGCAATTGCAACAACAAAAATAAATATAAACAAATGGGACTTAATTAAACTGAAAAGCTTCTGTTCAGCCTGAGAGACAACCACCAAAACAAACAGACAACCTACACAATGAGAAAGGATATTTACATATTTTGAATCAAACAAAAGCTTGATAACTAGGATCTATAGAGAACTTAAATTAATCCACATGAAAAAAGCCAACAAGTCTATATATCAATGAGCAAGAGACATGAATACAACCTTCTCTAAAGAAGACAGACGAATGGCTAACAAACATATGAAAAAATGCTTATCATCCCTAATTAGTAGAGAAATGCAAATCAAAACCACCCTGAGATACCATCTAACCCCAGCAAGAATGGCCCACATCACAAAATCTCAATACTGCAAATGCTGGCATGGATGTGGAGAGAAGGGAACACCTTTACACTGCAGGTGGGACTGTAAACTAATACAACCTTTTTGGAAGGAAGTATGGAGAAAACTCAAAGAACTCAAGCTAGACCTCCCATTTGATCCTGCAATCCCATTACTGGGTATCTACCCAGAAGGAAAAAAATCCTTTTATCATAAGGACACTTACACTAGACTGTTTATTGCAGCTCAATTTACAATCGCCAAAATGTGGAAACAGCCCAAATGCCCACCAACCCAGGAAAGGATTAACAAACTGTGGTGTATGTACACTATGGAATACTATTCAGTCATTTAAAAAATGGAGACTTTACAGCCTTTGTATTACCTGGATGGAAGTAGAACACATTATTCTTAGTAAAGCATCACAAGAATGGAGAAGCATAAATCCTATGTACTCAATTTGGATATGAGGACAATTAATGACAATAAACGACATGGTGGGGGTGGGGTAAGGGGAGAGCAGAGAAAGAAGTAGGGAGGAGTCGGGGAAAGGAAGAGCAGAGAGAGGGAAGGAGGGAGGGGTGGGATCTCAGTACACCTTTTGGGAGCAAGGCACAATTGTAAGAGGGACTTACCTAACAAATGCAATCAGTGTAAGGGGTTTCTTGTACCCTCAATGAATCCCCAACAATAAAGGGGGTGATACACCTTTTGGGAACAAGACATAGTTGTAAGAGGGACTTTACCTAACAAATGCAATTAGTATAACCTGGTCTCTTGTACCCTCAATGAATCCCCAACAATTAAAAAAAAAAAAAAAGATGGACTCAAGGGTAGATTCTTGTCAAGGATGAAAACAGAGGCTGTGCACAGTAGTACAAGCCTATGATTCCAGCACTATGGGAGAATGAGGTGGGAGGACCTCTTGCACCGAGGAGTTTAAGGTTGCTATGAGCTATGAAGACACTACTGCACTCCAATCTAGGTGACAGAGTGAGACCCTACCTCGAAACAAAAATCAAAATAATAAAAATGAAAACAGAAGTGCCCAACAGCCAATGACACAGCTAAGAACACCAGGTCCACAACTGGACAGAATGAAACTTCCTGGTTCACTTTTATCAAAAGACAACTCTAGTCACAGGCTCCCTCTAGGAGTCAAGCTCCCAGAGTGGCAGTCTCAGTTCCTCTGTCCCCCTCCCTTGCCCACTGTGGCTTTGAACTTCCCCATGGTCACTTTTGGATCCCTCCAGAAAGAGCCAATCCAAATTCCCAAAGCCTCTCACTAGGCTGTCTTGCGTCTCTCCTCCCTTCATGGCACTGGTGGCTGGACATAGCTTGCCCCTTGCCCAGATGGGAAAGCTGCACCTTCTTGCCTGGGTCCCAGGCCTGGATGTGCTATGGCAGAGTTGAGATGCTGTCTGCTTGGGAGACCCCAAGACTGCTGCACCTCAAAGACTGGTTCTCCTGGGACACTCAGGGTAGTAAAAGTGAGAAGGGGGAAGGTATGGGGGGCAGTAATAAATGGGGGCATTTCAGGAGGCCTGTGGGATCTGGCTGGTAATAGAGAAGCTGAGATTCCTGTGGCCCACAGAGCACCCTCATTCCTCTGTGCACCCGGGCACTGGCGCAGGTCTGACAAACATCTGTTGGTGCCTTGACTGCGGCAGAGCTCAGCTGTGCATCTCCAGTGGGCAGCAGGGACAGCATCAAGAATGCTGCCCACCTTCTCTTCCATGAGGGCTTAACAGACTATGCCCAGTTAAAGAAGGGAGTTAAAACACAGCCAGGGAGAAAGTAGGATAAGCCCTGCAACATGGGACCGGGATTGAAGGTGCAGGGTGCACACACAGACTTTTATGTATAGGTCTAAGTGTGTGTGTGCCCGTGTGCAATCCAGCATCTATTTTCCAGTATGTGTTGTGGGTGCCTAGGAATAACAGCTGCCTGGGAGCAATGAGCACACCTGGCACCCAGATCTTGGTTTCTACATATCCCTTTCCACTCAGAGGACCCAAGGCTCCTTGAAGAGACAGCTGATGCCAGAGCCAGGGCGCAGCACATGTGGGACCAACTTGGAGTACCACATGTCCCACAGGAAGAGAGTGCTCAGAGAACAGACACATACATCCAGAGGACACCCGAGCAGCTGGAAGGGTCTCTTGACAGTCACGGTGGGACAGTCTGAGGACTGAGATAAATACCAACAGTAATCCATCACAGCCCACTGAGTAACAGGCACATCGAAGTGCACATGGACAAACCCACAAGTGAAGGGAAGACAGCAGTGCTAACGCGTGTGGAAAGGACAATGCAGGACTATTGTGACAAGCAGCAGACAATGCCCTGGCTTTGCTGTGGTTTGAATGTCTGTCCCTCAGAAATGCTTGCTGAGAGTTAAGCCCCATTGTGGCAGTACTGAGAGGGGGTGCCTTTAAGAGGTGACTGGGTTATGAGGGCTCTGCCCTCACACATGTGTTGCAGATATGCACCCCTTGCTCAAGACATGGCAGTTCGCCTCAATGTGCTCCTTCAGATTGTTTCTGGGAAACATTTCCTTGAGGATCGAGCTTCTGTACCTGCCTATAGATATGTAGGAATTTGCAGAAAAGTCTCTCCCTAGGAGGTGTGGAGAAACAGCCAAGGTGTAGCTGGGGGATAGACAGACTGGTTCGAGCATTGGATCCTACTCTCTGCCTTCTCTCTTCATTAACATTATAATCACTAGTTTCCATTTGGGCTAAAAGGAACAGACAGCCAGGCTCCCTTATGTTTTTACTCTAAACAAAATCAATTGTATATGTGTTCCTCAGCCTTCACACTAAATTGTAATCTTAAATGGTAGCTTCCTAATGTTACTTCACTTCTTTGTATATGTGTTAAATTCTTACTGAATGATGGAAAGTATACAATGTAATCAGTAAAGTTTAGCTGGGCAGCCGACCAGAGCGAGTCACGGTCTCCCTTGAAATAATCATTCCGTCTGCAGTTCTTTCCCCTGCGTCCCTGATCAGAAGCTCCAAAGAACATACAACTTCACACATGGATTTATCTCCTTGTGGATTCACAGGTTAATGAGTTAATGGATTGGTGGATCATTATAGAAGTGGGATGGGTGGCTTTGTAAGATGAGGAAGAGAGGCCTAAGCCAGCACTTTAGCATGCTTGGTGCCACCTGTGCTGCCTTAGGACTCCGCAGTGTCCCCACAAGCATGAAGATGCTCCATAGGTGTGACCCTGTGACCTTGAACTTCTCAATCCCCAGAACTATAAGAAATAAGTTCCTTTTCTTTATAAAAGTGCCTGGCTTCAGGCATTCCGTTATATGCAACAGAAAACAGAGTGAAAAGTCTCAAAGCATCTCCCGACAAATTACAGACCACAGAGAGAAACAGAGTTGCTTCACATCAGAGAGGGTCATTGCCTAACGTTCAGGGCATAATTGCCAGTTCCACAGGGGCTACCAGCCTCCCGTATGGAAAGCTAAGCTGAGGCACTTGGGCTGGACAAGCAGCTGCATGGGCACTGTGGATGACCAGATAGGTCCCTGAACAGTAGAGTCTGGGGTCCCCTCTTCCTGGGAGACAGGGAGCTTTAACATAAACCAAAGGCCACTGTCTCTCCTGCCTTGGGTGTCAATTATCAGGATGTACTGCCCTAGCTCAGCAGTGCCCGATTGTTGGACACTTATTCAGGGAGGGACTGCACAACCAAGTCACCCCAGGAGGCCTCAAGGCAACGATGGCCCCTTCTTACCAGATACCTCAGAGGCAACCATGGTTAGAATTCTAGAGTCAGAGATTACATTCTATGGAGTTGATTAGAATATCTGGGCCCTGTCTGAATCCCCCAGTAGAGCCTCAAAGCCAGATGATGAGTGCCAGAGTGCAGGAGGCAGGGTGCTTCAAAAATATCTACTACAGAAAAGACTAAAGGAGAGAAAGAGCCTAAGGAGACCTGAGATTCAAGGCATGAAGCCTTACATACAGAGGGAAGTACAATAACGAAGCCCATCACCAGAAAAAGGGGACAAATCTGTGTCTCAGACACTATCATGTTCAATGCTAGTTCCCAGGGCAAGAGCAACATGATGTTATGTGGAAGGATGGCCTTATTCTTGGCAAGGTGTCACAAGGCCTGCAAATAACTCTTAAATGGTTCAGGAAAAAAATCCCATATATGCAGGTATCTCTGCAAAGAAAGAAAAGCAGGATGCTAATGGGACAAGCCAAAATGCACACAATGCCTCACCATTACACCATGCTTGCAGCTTCTCTATTGGTCTGCAATTTTCTAAAACAAACATTCAAGAAAGGAGAGGTAGGGAAAAGAGGGGAAGAAAGAAAGACACGTTGGCCCCCAGACTTCTGTACTCTAAGATGAATTCAGGTTTGGGAACTTTGGACTCAGTCTGTCCCATTCATCTAAGATTAAAAATCAAAGGCCAAAAGAAAAAAAAACAAAGGCCAGCTTGGTGCCTATAGCTCAGCGGCTAGGGTGCCAGCCACATACACTGGAGCTGGTGGGTTTGAATCCAGCCTGGGCCTGCCAAATGACAATGACAACTACAACCAAAAAATAGCAGGGCATTGTGGTGGGCGCCTGTAGTTCCAGCAACTTAGGAGGCTGAGGCAAGAGAATCGCTTAAGCCCAAGAGTTTGAGGTTGCTATAAGCTGTATGCCACAGCACTCTACCCAGGGTGACATAGTGAGACTCTGTATCAAAAAATAATGATAATAATCAAATCAAATCAAAATCAAAATCAAAGGCCAGGTGCAATAGCTCCCACTTATAATCCTAGCACTCTGGGAGGCTAAGGCAGGTGGATTGCCTGAGCTTAGTAGTTCAAGACCAGCCTGAGCAAGACCAAGACCTCATCTCTACTAAAAATAGAAAAATTAGCTGGGCATGAAGGCAGGTGCCTGTAGTTCCAGCAACTCAGGAGGCTGAGATAGGAGGACTACTTAAACCCAGGAGTTTGAGGTTGCTTTGAGTTAGGCTGATGCCATGACACTAATCTGTGCAACAGAGTGAGTCTCTGTCTCGAAAGAAAAAAAAAGATTAAAAATAATAAAAGTAGCAGACACATGGGCTCTCACAACATATTTTCCAGTTTACCTGGTGGCCAGACTGTAACTGCCTATCTTAGCCCAGGGCACATGCTGCGCCTGGGGCATTTTCCATAGAGGTCAAACCTCGGTGGGACAGTCAGCAGTCCTCTCCAAGGAGAGATCTAGAGCTTTCGGCTCTAACCCTTGAGTGAACCAGGTAAAGAAATCCCTTGTCCGGTGGTGGTCAGCTGCAAATGCCTCTACTTCCTGAATCCTTAACTGCGGAAGCCCCCATGGGAAGCAGTGGCCTCTGAGACCCACTAGGACCATGGCACAACCCTGGGAATGATAGCCATCAGGCAGGACATGCCCGAAAAGCAATCCCACACGGCCAGGCCCATACCTAGCTCCTCACGTGTGAACGGCAGGAAGGTTGTATCCTCATTCAGGTTCTTGTTGAAGTCGATGCACAGTAGACTGAGCTTCTTCTTGATGCTTTTGATTTTCTGAGGAAAAGACGACAGTAGTGGGAGGAGGAAAGACCAGCAGGAAAAGTGTATACCACACTAGCTGCAGGGACATGCCTATTCCCATTAAAGCTGGGGCCAAGTGGGTTCCTCCCCTGACCTAAGCAAGAAAAGAGACAACTGGAAAGAGTAAAAAGGCCAAGACAGAAAGAAGACAGACTCGGGTGGCCACAAGGCTGTCCCTGTGGCACGGGTCTGAGCCTAACTTCCAGAACCTCCTCTCAGAAGCCATCTTCGGCCTATAGCCTACGCTTTTAAACATTTTAACAGAGACACGTTTTCATCCTTTATCTGGTAAATTCGGTTTTCAGAAAGTTAAAAACCAGCCCTGGTACTATGGGGTACCAGCTAAAAAAGTGACTCTCAAGTGGCCCCTTTGCCAGTGCTGAATGCAAAGAGGTCACCACATGACAAAGACCTCACTTGGGACCGCGTGATAAGCGACAGACTGGCAGCAGAGTTGGGCTTCAACTCAGAACCTGTGAAGGCAGAGGTGGTGTGGGGAGCCACACCATTTGACTCCCTCCCTGGGGCAGCTTTGGCGCCCTTAGAGAGGGGGTCCCTGCCCCTTGGCAGGGGGATGACACTGTCCTCAAGGCTAGAGCACAGATGCCCACCAGACGAACAGAAGGGTAGGCAGGGGACGGCAAACTGTGCTGACAACTGTGCCCAGAATGTGGGCTCATCAGGCAGGCTATGGCTCTGAACCAGGTGCTCAGGCTCATTGGGCCTCTTCTGGGAGCAGGCCCCACACTGATGCTTCCAAATGTCCCTTTCATTGGCACCTCATGCAAGCAAGCCCAGCCAGCCTTTCCTCTCTGAGGGAAGGTACATTTGTCTTTTAAAACCAATACTGGTGGGAACAGGATTCAAGTGACAAGAACAGTCACACCGACAGAACTCTGGCTGCCTGTATCAGCCCTTTTATTTCCTGTATAGATGCTCTGCAACCTAGGATGGGAGGTACACTCCAACAGACCCACTTATGAATTGAAAATGTCTTTAACACTCCAATGGAGCATCACAGCTGGGCCCAGCCCACAGTACACATGCTCAGGACACCACGTCAGTCACCTACCGTAAGACTTAACTAATATATAGTAAAGTATCAACCATCTTATGTAACTCAATGAACACAGCAGTGCCCTGAGGAGCACCCTCCAGCTGCCACCAGCCCAGGAAAAGATTAAAATTCAAAATTTGAAGTATGGTTTCTTTTTTTTTTTGAGACAGAGCCTCAAGCTGTCCCCCTGGGCAGAGTGCCGTGGCATTACAGCTCACAGCAACCTCCAACTCCTGGGCTCAAGCGAGTCTCCTGCCTCCGCCTCCCAAGTAGCTGGGACCACAGGCGCCCGCCACAACGCCCGGCTATTTTTTGGTTGCAGCCGTCATTGTTGTTTGGCGGGTCCGGGCTGGGGATTCGAACCCGCCACCTTAGGTGTACGTGGCTGGCGCCTTAGCCGGTTGAGCTATAGGCGCCGAGCCTGAAGTATGGTTTCTATGGTAAATCAGGGCCTGTCTGTATTCTGGTGCCTTGATGACTTGGGATCCTTCTACGTGGCCAGTTCCTAGAGACAGTGCACTACTGTGAGTACCAACACACTTTCCCACAGACCATGTCCTGGAGCGCCAGCCCCACCCTAACCACCCCAGGGCAAGGCACCAGACGTCTAGGACAGCCCCTGTGCCCAGGGCCCACCACCACCCTCTGCTGGTGAAGCCTCCTGCCCAGAGGGCACCTCTGACTGGCCTGGTACTGCCCACTCTTCTTGGGAACTGTGACAAACTTTTTTTTTTTGCAGTTTTTGGCCAGGACCAGGTTTGAACCTGCCACCTCCGGTATATGGGACCAGCACCCCAACTCCTTTGAGCCACAGGTGCCACCCAACAAACTTCTTTATAATGGTGGCTGTCCTCTGCTCTCTCAGACTCAATCTACCTTTATTTCCTGCTGATACGCCAGACTTAACTCCATTATCACAACTCTGAGCTCTGCACAAACTATCTCACCTTACCCTTGAGCCCACTCATGCCATGGGGGCAGCTCACCTGGTACCTGCAGTTCTGTGTCCTGGGCCCCAGTCCTCTGGCTCCAGCCCCTATGCCTACACTGTCACCTCTACAAGCCCAGACCAGGAATGGGAAGAGCCCAGCAGGGAAGGCAAGGGTAGAGGTTCTTGGGGCTTACTGGCCTGTTCCCAAGTCACCAGGTGAAGGGGCAGGCAGTGCAGCCTAAGCTGGTCTTATGGTTCATCAGAGACAGAGACAAGCGCCAACCTGCCTCCCACTGGCAGAGAGAGAGGCCCTTAGGAACTGTGATCACCCTGGAGGAGGCAGGTCAGGAGAAAGTGACTCCAACTGTTGGCCTTTTCATCCCCCTGCTCCAGCCTCTTCAGGGCCATGACCAGTCATGAGCCAGGTACAGGAGAGCAAAGAGCTACAGAGCTGGGAAACACTGCATAGGCCAGAGACAGGCCGCCCTCCCTTCTCAGTTAAGACAGAAACCACACAGCAAGTCCTTCAGAAGGGGTGAAAGGCCATGAGGGGCCAAGGGGCTGAGGGCACAAGTTTTTCAGGAACCTCAGGAATACGTGGCATAGCAAAGAGGGATGTGAGCAAGAATAATGACACCTTAAAAATCACAGGACCTGGCCTGGGTACCTCGCCTTCTCCCTTCCCAGAAGAACTTTTCCTAACTACCGAACACTGCTCCAGTCTTTCAGATTTTTAACTGTGGGAGTCACTGTGTCAAATGGAGTGAGAAGCAATCTGGCCTTGAGAAATAAAGTATAAAACAATAAAAGAGCCTCAAACTGTCCCCCTGGGTAGAGTGCCATGGCTTCACTGCTCACAGTAACCTCCAACTCCTGGGCTCAAGCAAGTCTCCTGCCTCAGCCTCCCAGGTAGCTGGGACCACAGGTGCCCACCACAACGCCCAGCTATTTTTTGGTTGCAGCCATTATTGTTGTTTGGCGGGTCCGGGTTGGATTCGAACCCGTCACCTTAGGTGTATGTGGCTGACGCCTTAGCTGCTTGAGTCACAGGCGCTGAGCCTCCAGAATGGTTTCTTTCCAAGCAAAAACTCTGTACCCTTTAAACAGTAACTTCCCATTCTCCCCCACCCCCACCTATTCAGCCCCTGGTCACCTCTAATCTACTTTCCCTCTTTGAATCTACCTGTTCTAGCTGCTTCATATAAATGGAATTATACATTTGTCCATTTTGGTCTGCTTCTTACACTTGGTATAACATTTTCAAGGTTTATCCACATTGTAGCATGTGTCAGAATTACATTCCTTTGTAAAAGCTGAGTAATAAAAAAAAAAAAGTCACAGGACCTCACCATGCGCAGTGGCTCATGCCTGTAATCCTAGCACTCTGGGAGGCCAAGGCAGGTGGATTGCCAGAGTTCATGAGTTTTGAAACCAGCCTGAGCAAGAGGAAGACCTAGTTTTCCTCTAAAAATAGCCAGGTGTTGTGGCGGGAGCCTGTAGTCCTAGCTACTTGGGAGGCTGAGGCAAGAGAATCGCTTGAGCCCTGGAGTTTGAGGTTGTTGTGAGCCATGATGCCACAGCACTCTATGGGGGGTGATGAAGTGAGATTCTGTCTCAAAAAAACTAAGCCAACCTGAGTAGTTTGCTGCCCTCCTGCAGCCCCGGTTCCCAGCCAGAAAACAGGAGACACCCTCACACCAAGCCACGGAGAAGACTCATGAGATGAAAGCAGGGAAGTACCAGCTGATACCCATGTTCTTTCTTACTCTCTCTTTTGAGAGAATGTGCTCTTGGGAGTTGCCCCGATCCTAGAGAATTGAGAGGATTCACAGAGAGCCATTTTGGAGAGACCTGCTTTCCTGGAATTCAGATCTTCTGGCTTCAGAAAGGATGGGCTCAACCCCGAACAGAGGATACTTCCAGGGGATGTGGGGACCCCCACCCATGATGTCCGAGTCCCAGGCACTCACTTCCTGAGTTTCTCTGGGGAGATGTAACCCATTCCTCCTGCCCAGCTTGATGAGCCGTTCCAGGTACCGAGCTGCTTCTGGCCTCAGCGAGTCCTTTGCAACCTTCTCCTGGATGTGCAAATTGAAACACTGTTTACCTGAACAGCAAATGATGGTCAGGGTGTGGAGACCCTGGGTCACTCATACATCGTCAGTAGGAATGGAGGACAATGCAGCTGTTCTAGAGAGCAATTTGACAGCTTCTTAAAAACCTAATCCTCCTGGTCCCTATAGCCTGGCAGTTATAGTCAGGGCATTCACCTCAGAGAAATGACAAACCCTGCATGCAGATACCCTGTGTTCAGAACAGCCACAAACTGGAATCAGCCCAGAGGTCCTTTAATAGTGTGATGATTAAGCAGGAATAAGCACTGAATTGTACCAAGGTCTGTTAGAAGATTATATTGTAGTTTTGCAAAATATCATCATTTGAGGAACCTGGGCAAAGTGTACACAGGTATACTCTGTATCGTTTCATATAACTGCATGTGAACCTATAATTGTCACAGGAAAACTTCAGTTAGAAAAAAAAAAATCCTATACTTGCAATAAAGCACATTAGCTGTGTTTTCCTGACACTGAAGGGCACATGTCTGTGAGTTTTAGGGTGTCCCTGCCTAAGAGGATGGACCCAACAGCAGGACAAACATCTCTGGTTGTCCTCTCCTGATCACACGGTGTCAGAGCAAAAGCCCTGTGGCATGCCAGAAGCAGCATCCAGGAGAGGCAGGAGCCCCTGTCACTGGGCCTCTCTGACTCCACATGAATCCCCAGAATGGCTAAGACATAGAAGGGAACCTGGCAGTGAGGGATAACCCTGGAGCCCCATTGTTTTATACTTTGTTGGTGGTGTTCTCCATCTGTCTTAATCATTTTTTAACAGCTTTTTAAAAAATTGTTGCAAAACATATGTAACATAATATCTACCATTTAACCATTTTTAGAGGCATAATTCAGTAACATTAAACACAGTCACGTTGTTGTTCAACCACTGCCACCCTCAGCCTCCAGTCTCTCTTTTCTTTTTACTCTTTAGAATCCAGAGAGCAGGATTTACCAGTTTGAAAAGGCTCTGGTCCCTGGTCCTCCTCCAGAGATACTCAGCCCTGCCAGGCTTCCCATTGCCAGTCTGTCTGGTTCTTTGCCATGTCAGCCATGTGCCTGGCAGTCCCAGACGCTGTGTTCCCACTGTCTCCCTCACCTGGAGCCACACTATCCTCTGGTACACATCCTGCCGCATGCTCATCTCCACGTCAAACTCAGACAGCTTCTTGTCCGCCTCTGTGCTGGCCGTCCGAATATCCTTGGAGGGAGAAACATGCTGGGGAAAGTCAAGGATATTCCTCTGAACTGAAACAAGTGAAACAACAGAGAGGGGTGTGAAAATGGATGCCAGAAACAACTAGGAAGCGCTAACCAGAACCCTTTACTCAGGTGTATCTGCTGAATCCTTCCATGAAAACGCATCACACCAGGCCCAAGCTGGGTGCTGGGAAGGAGACACAAGGAGCTGTCATCAGCATCCTGGGGGATATCACAGCCCAAATAAAAACATGGCAAAAGAAATTAATGAATTAACAATTAATAAATAAATAAAAGCACAGAGTCAACCCACAATACTCTAAGCCAAGGGTCCTCAAACTTTTTAAACAGGGGGCCAGTTCACTGTCCCTCAGACCGTTGGAAGGCCGGACTGTGGGCCCGGGGACGAGTCGGCTGCTAAGCAGGACAGGCAGTGGCGGCAAAAACACCCGGCGGGCCGGGTAAATGTCCGAGGCGGGCCGCAGTTTGAGGATGCCTGCTCTAAGCCAAGAAGGACCCTAATGGAGATAGGTATGACAAGATAAGCTGACAGAACTCCATTCTAGGAAAAAAGTTATGGTCAGTAGTGGTTGTATTTTAAATGCATTAAGTCACTTTATGATTCCCAGAGCACATTCACTCTTTCTGCTTGACAGAGGAAGTGTCAGTGGCTTTAAAAGCTTAAGTTTGGGGCTGGGCTCATGCCTATAATCCCAGTACTCCAGGAGACCCAGGCAGGAGGACTTTACTTGAGCTTAGGAGTTCAAGACCAGCCTGAGAAGGAGTGAGACCCTGTCCCTACTTAAAAAATATAGAAATTAGCTGGGTGTGGTGGTGGGTGCCTGTACTTCCAGCTTCTTGGGAGGCTGAGGCAGAAGGATCAGTTGGGTCCAGGAGTTATTGTGAGGTAGGCTGATACCACAGCACTCCAGTTTAGAGCAACAGAGTGAGATTCTATCTCAAAAAAAAGTATAAGATTTAAAATGGAGTCATCCCATGACCCAAAAACACCACTGCTGGGCATCAGGCCAAGAGAAATGTGGCAGACATCCACATCCATGCTCAAGGCAGGATTCACAACAGCCACAAAATAGAAATAACCTGAATGTCCTTTGACATCTAAATGGGCACTCACGTGGTCCATCCACACAGTGGAATATTACTCAGCCATGAAATGAAACAAGGCTCTGACACAGGCTATGTAGACAGACCTTGAGGACATCATGCTCAGGGACAGAAGCCGACACAGAAGGACACATAGTGTGAGATTCCATTTATCTGAAATGTCCAGAATAGGCAGATCCTCAGAGACAGGAAGTAGAATCATGGTCACCAGGGGTTGGGAGCAGGAGAAACTGGGAGTGACTGGTAAACAGTATAGTTTCTTTTTTTTTTTTTTCTGCTAAGGCTAGGTTTGAACCTGCCACCTCCAGCATATGGGGCTGGCACCCTACCCTTCTGAGCCACAGGCACCGCCCACCTATAGTTTCTTTTTGGGGTGATGAAAATGATCTAAAAGAGTGGTAATAGGGGTACAACTCTGCAAATTCACTAAAAACAACTGAGATATGTGCTTTAAATGAATGAATAGTATGCCATGCAAATCGTATCTCAATAGAGTAGTTTAACAAAATAAACCAAAAAAAAGCACACACTTTGCATCAAAGACACTTGAATTCAAATAGCAGTTTGGTCACAAGCACAAATCTGAGCCAATGAAGACGTCCCTAGGCCTTGGTGTGTTTAACTGTGTAGTGGAGACCCTCTGCCAGGCAGGGAGAGGGCCTGGCTACAGTCTGACCACATTAAACACGGTGGGGGGCTCTGGGTCAGGCCTGATGCTCGTGCTCAAGAGAGAACAGAAGACAGGCTCTGTCCTTTTGGGGTTTACAGACTACTGATTAAACCAGCAACTGCGACAGCACCAAGTGTGATGACACAGCAGCTCAGTGCATGGGACAGATACAAGCAGCTGGGATGGGAGAAGAGGGGGACTAGAAGGCTCTTGGGCAAAATAGACTCAATCTACCCTCATAGGGAACCTTGGCATTCTGCAAGGTGAAGGTGGGGAGTATTCTGGGTCAGCAGGAAGGCCCAAGACAAGGGAGTATACCAAGCCTGAGGAGGTGCAAGAAGGCCAGCTGGCAGGGCACAAACAGTGCAGTGCATAAAAGGCCGCACCAAGGATGCTGGTTGTTATCCTGTGGGCAGTGGAAAGGCCTTGAGGGGGATCAGGGTGGAGTGCTGGGGCTGATATTAGTTTTCCTCTTTTTTTAAGAGACAGTCTCATTCTAGTGCCTAGGTTAGAATGTCATGACATCAGCCTAGCTCACAGCAACCTCACACTCCTAGGTTTAGGCCAGTGGTTCTCAACCTTCCATTGGTTTAGGCGATCCTCCTGCCTCAGCCTCCCGAGTAGCTGGGACTATTGGCGCCCATCACAATGCCCACCTAATTTTTTGTTTTTAGTAGAGACAGGGTCTCCCTCTTACTCAGGCTGGTCTTGAACACCTGAGCTCAAGTAATCCATGGGTCTCAGCCTCCTAGAGTGCTACAGCTACAGCTGATTTTAGTTTTCTTTAAAACTGCTCTGGTTAGGGGTGGCATCTGTGGCTCAAGGAGTAGGGCGCTGGCCCCATATACCGGAGGTGGTGGGTTCAAAACCTGGCCCCGGCCCCTCCCCAAAAAACCGAAAAACAAAAAAATTGCTCTGGTTAGCATGCTGCAGCAAGGGGAGGTGGGGAGTGGAGGAGACCAAGTGACACCTGGCAGAGTCATGCTGGATAAGAGGGAATTAGTGTCATTCCAGCCTTGTAAGACTTCTGCAAGAGAAACAAAGGAAAAAAGGAGCCACTACTTGGGATGGAAGTGAAACTGAGGCCCAGGCTGGGTGCTAACCTACCTTCATGAAGCCAGAGAGAGGAGGAGGCAGAGCCAGGAGTCAAAGCCAGGTCTGCAGGCGCAAGGCCACTTCCTGGGCTGCAGGCTAACCTCTTGGCCCCAGTCACCCACCCTCACTTCTTAGCAGTAGCAAAACCTCTGCATTGTGAACAGCAGAGGCCAGGGGTTGGCCAGCCCATCAGGGTGATGCCCTGTGAACACATGAGAAACCCTCAGCTTGAATTCAATTCAAGGATTCTCAATGGTCTCCAGAAAAAAGGTCTTTTGGGAGACTCCCAGGGAGAGAGTATTCCTGCTCAAAGTTCTCGGCTGTGTGGCTTGGCACCCATAGCACAGTGGTTATGGCGCCAGCCACATACACCAAAGCTGGCAGGCTCAAACCCAGCGCAGGCCAGCTAAAACAATGACAACTGCAACAAAAATGGCCAGGCATTGTGGCAGGTGCCTGTAGTTCCAGTTACCTGGGAGGCTGAGGCAAGAAAATTGCTTAAGCCCAAGAGTTTGAGGTTGCTGTAAGCTGTGACACCACAGGCCTCTACCGAGGGCAACATAGTGGAATTCTGTCTCAGAAAAAAAGAAAAGCTCTCGGCTGTGAGATTTCTCCAGTCTTTTAGACAGAGAGAACACTGTCATGCTCTCCGGAGGCAGCTCTGGGAAGCAGTGGTCATGACCTATTTGACCAGGCACCTTGTTCCTCACAATTAATAGAGAAACCTCAAGGGGAAAAGAAGATCCTACTGGGGGGCAGGGAGGACACCTGAGGACATGATGTAACCCAAACCAGAGGGCAGAGGCCAAGGTGGCAGGTGGAAGAGGAAACCAAAGGGGCCAAGCTCAGTCTATAGAGAGAAAATAAATATCATCTGGGACTGGGAAAGAGGTCAGAAGGGACTCAGGTTTCAAGACCGTCACCCGAGTTGGCTTCCAGAAGGATGTGCTATGTAGACACGTGTCTTATTTAGGATTCTCAGATGATGTAACCGACTGTGCTCTGAATGGGCAGGTGGGAAAACAGGGAGCTGGCCTCTCCCAGGATGCTTCTGACACCCAGCAGAAGCACCTGCTTGTACTTTTGCACAGCTCACTATGTTAATCCATTGCCACCACCCCAAGGGAATGGGCAGAGCTATTCTGTGACCAGGGTCAAGGGCTTAAGACCATCAGCTCTGGGTTCTGAACTGGTTCTGAGGCCTAAACTGCCCCAACCTGCCAAGTGGCTGCCCTCGGCTTGACCTAGACATACCTGTGTAGGTGACTTCCACGTCGGCCAGCGCCTTGAGTGTGCTCTCATATGACACTTCCTCGAACTTCTGGGAGCCCACCTGGTCATACACACGCTTGGTTTGCTCTATGAGCTCCTTGGTGAGCTCCTCTATCTGCTGGGCGCTCAGGTCCCATCGTAGGTAGTTCATGACAGAGCCCGAAGATGCCATATCCAACACGTCTCCTGCACATGCTGGGCAGAGAGAAGACAGAGCCCAGTGCCAAACAGATCTGCATTACATCCTGAGTTAGGGTGAAAGTAACTCGGGGGCAGAGGGAAAGAGGGGAATCACTCACTTCTCCATCTAAGTGCACAAGCTCTGGGGGTCTGGCAAGATAGTACTGACTGACTAACCCTCTAGAATACAAGGCAATTAATTCTCGGTAGTGTCAGGGGACATCTGTGGTTGTCACAATTGAGGGCAGAGTAGTACTCTTGGTATGGAATGGAAGCAAGGGGTGCTGCCTAACATCCTGCAGCACCCAGGATGACCCACCCCAGAGAACAATCTGGCCTTTGATGTAGACAACAATGCTGTTCAATAAAACATCCTGCCAGGCTGCACCCATGTTTCAATGGGTAGGACACCAGCCACATATACCCAGGCTGGCAGGTTCGAACCCAGCCCAGGGCAGCTAAAATCAACAATGACAGCTGCAACAAAAACATAGCCAGGCGTTGTGGCAGGTGCCTGTAGTCCCAGCTACTTAGGAGGCTGAGGCAACAGAATCATTTAAGCCCAAGAGTTGGAGGTTGCTGTGAGCTGTGACACCACAGCACTCTACTGGGGGCAACAAAGTGAGACTCTGTCTCAAAAACAAACAAACAAACAAAACCACCCTGCCCTTAAGCCACCAAACACATATCCTTGCCAGGACCCTGTAAAGACCCCCATGTTCACAGAAAAGGGGAGTCTAAGACCAACACAGTTCTGCTCAACTCCTGCCATGCCAAAGGGGGAAAGTAAAAAAGTTGCATATCTGGGAGGTCTTTTTTCTACTGGCTTACTCTGCACTTTGCCACCCCCACCCCCACCTAGGGGACCACATAGGCCTCACTCACATAACTCATATGCAATTCAGGACAGGGTGTGGCCATTTAAGACCCATGGGTGCTCTGGGAGTGTAATGAGAGCTTGGTCACTTTGCAGCTTCTCAGAGAAGTGGGTGTATATATAGAGCCATGAAGGCAGGTAGGCAGGTGGGCAGGGAAGGGCTCCTGGCAGCCAGAACAACATGCAAGAAGGCCAGAAGGGCCACTTCTTGAAGAAAGTCAGTGTGGCTTAGCACAAAGAAGTCAGCAAAACCACCTGGCAACACGTGACCAGCCAGGATCCAGGGGAGTCAAAATAATGTGGATTGAAGACCACCAGTGGTTCTGTCAAAGGCCCAATATTTTAGGCTTTACAGGCCACATATGGTCTGTGTTCCATTCAAAAATCATTTTTAGCTCATGGGCTGCACAAAAATAGGCAGGCTGTAGTTTGCCAACCTCTGACATAGACTACAAGGGTTTGAACTTTAATCCTGAGTGCAAGGTGGAGCCCTGGAAAGGGAACAGATTAGGTATTCAATAGGGGGTCTGACAGATGTGCATTTGTACAAAGGTGGGGGCAGGGTTGATATACTAGTTCAGAATGTAGATGCTAAAGTCAAGACCACATGGGTTTGAACCCCTCCTGTGCCACTTGCCAGCTGTTGGATCCTGGCAAGAAACTTTAACTCTCCAAAACCTAAGGATTCCCATCTGTAAAATGGCAGCAATAATCAGAGTACAGAACTATCTAAGAATTCAATGACGGTAAACACCAAACATTTTGCGTAGTGAATATGATGAAAAAGTTTCCAAAAGGCAACTACTATTACAGACCACGGTCTTATCCAAAAACTCTTGAGGCCAGGGATGTTTCAATATTCAGAATTTTCCTCTACTTTAGAAAGGTATTACAGTACAAATGCCATATATCATATAACATCAAGGGTGGTTGAGGTAGCACCCTGCAATCAAATTACTCGTTGTAGTAAAACATGGGAATATACAACAGGGTTTCTCCCCTTCAGTACTGCCGACACCTGGGGCCATAATTCTCTGTGATGGGGCTGTTCTGGGCACTGCAGGACACTGAGCTTGGCCTTCAACCACTCCACGCCAGGAGCACCTCCCAATTATTACAACCAAAAATGTCCCACCCAGTGTTCTCTGAGGTGGCACAATCACCCCAGCGAAGAACCACTGAAATACACTAAGTGGGAAAAAGAAAGGTTCTCAGTTCGTATAGGTCAGATTTTCTGGCTAAAATGACTCTGTTGTGAATTTAAAGCAAATCTTTCCGTTTGCAGAGTTTTTTGGACTTCAGAACTGAAAAGAAAATTAAAAAAGACTGTGGATCTATATTAAACCTTGTTTAATAAAGGACTTCATGAATTCAAAAAAGATAGAGAACAATGACCAATGGGAACTGAATTGTCAGAAAATTCTGAGTCAGGATTTGAGAAACTTGTGGACCAAAGTTTATTCTGTAAATAAACATATTTACCGATTGCCACCTCTGTGCTGGGTCTCTGAACCAATGATTCAGCAGCAAACAAGGCAGACAACATTCCTCCCTTCCTGAAGCTTGAACAACCCTAAGTATCATTATCACAAATATCCGCATCACAATCTTCTGGACAAAGAACTGGGGGAGGGCGGGTGGGAAGGAGAAAATTCAAAGATAGTAGCAAGGAGGCACCATACAAGAACCTGAGGTCACAACACAGATCACATTATTCCCCTACTGAAAATCCTCTCATAGTGCCCCTTTGCCCTTAAAAGGGTCCCCCAGCTGACTATGTAATCTAGCTAAACTTTCTGCTCTCCAAATAGGTTACACGTGTTCCTTCCTCCTCCCGCTTACCTCCCCGTGGGACGCTCCTCCGACACTGGCGGGACACCAGCTTCACTACGTCAAGCCTCGGCTCACCTCCTCGGTTAAGTCTTCAGGGACCACCCTCTCCAAAGAAATCTCCCTTAAGATTGCCCCGTTCATGTTTATCTGCTCCACTGCACCAACGCCTATCTAAAATCCTCCCTTATTTACATGTCGTACGTCTGTCTCTGTCTCTAGAACTCCGGGAGGACAAGGATTGGGCTCCCCAGAGTCTGCCCTAGGGCCTGGAAACGATCGTAGGGGAAGCGCCAATAAGTTCGGTGAATGAAGGAAGTGCTGGAAAACCTGGTTCATTCATTCGTTAGACAAGGGGACGTGGTCTCCCATGCGCTCCACCAGCCGCCGTGGCCCAAGGGACATTACAGGGTTACTCGACTCCTGTCTTAGGCCCAAGTCACGACCCCGGGAGAAGAGAAGGTGCTGGGGACACTCCGGTCCAACTAGCAGGGTCGCACTGAGGAGCGGCCGATACCTGCGGGGGGCTTCATGGCGGCCAGATCTGCACCGATGGTCCTCTCTCTCGTTCCACCTGTTCTGCGTCGAGCCGCCTCCGCCACCACAGCGGCAGCCTTGCTTCCAACCAGCCGCCCCCACTGCAGCCAGCAGACTAAGGGGCCCGCCGCCCGCGCGCCCAGAGCATGCTGGGAGTGCGCGTAAGCCGGGAAGGCGGAGCGCACGCCCACCCGAGCTCCGCCCACACCTGGAAAAACCGGACCCTATCCCCACCCCCCCTACCCCCGACGCTGACACCCACTGCACATGCGATGTAACTCTCCGGCCTATCTTTAGTTCTCAGATGAGGATGGGCAAGGCCCTGGGCTCCATCCCTCAGGAGCTGCCGTCTGAGGGCGGGAAGCATCATTTCCATGGTAACCGCACGCCGCTGACGCCTCTGAGTTTCTGTATTTGCGGCTCTTTCTGTCAGGATTTCTCAGCCTGGGCGTGTACTTGACTCCTTATAATTCTGTAATGAGTTCTACAAGTTTTCTCTTTCATATCTAAGGCGCTTTTTGTGGGTTATTTCCTTCCTAGTATCCTGCCCATCTTCCAGCATCTGAAGAACAGAGTAGGTTCTCCACATGTGTGAGCTGAATCGTTAAATCAATTAAATTAACCGCAGCTTTTCAATAAATAAAACAAGAAACGTAAGCAAGCAGGTGCAATCAACAAAACTTCGATAAACAGACCCATGACTTCAAATAACAGGTGTTTTGGAATAATGCAGCAGCCTGACCTACATTCAGGCAAACATCTTGAACCGCCTAAGGTGCTCAGAAAAAAAAAATTAATAGGATTAAATTAACTAACTTATCCCCGCCCCCCCAAACCCACAACCCACATCCTTTATTTCTGTAAAAAAAGAAAAAAAAAAAATCAGGGCGGCGCCTGTGGCTCAAAGGAGCAGGGCGCCGGCCCCATATGCGGGCGGTGGTGGGTTCAAACCCAGCCCTGGCCAAAAACTGCAAAAAAAAATAATAATAATAATCAAAATAATCCAGGGCATATACTTTAAATAGAATGAAAATCAATTGGGAAAACATCTGGCAACTTTAACTTTCAAGGTGCTCAGTTATCTGTCGTCCTAGACAATTTCACATCACTTGATCTCTATGTCTATCTCTTGAGCACATCAGGCTTAATATTACATCAGTCTTCATTTTCACTGGTCCCTGGGCCTGAGTTGCTTTCCCTTTGGATTTCTCCATCCTTCAAATCCACATCTAGAGGAGTGGCCTTCCCTAACCAATCAACCAGGCCGTGCAACTTCAGCTCTGGTCACAACTACCTCATCTCAGTGTTTCTTCACAGTGCTTGCCATTACCTGACATTTCTAATTTTTCTACTTAGATACTAGTTTACGGTCCGTTTACCCCAAAACAAGGTAATGAGAGCAGACACTTCGCTGGTCTTTACGGTTGGTTTGCAATACATACAATACTTGTTGGATGAATATTAGGCATCTGCTATCTACAAATAACTAACTCTTTTCCTTCACGTCTCACAGATTGAATGAAACACATTCATCACATTTGTGGGCGAGTGGGTGGGTGAATAAATAAACAAAGATAGTGAGCAAATAACACAGACTCACATTCTTTGCGAGCCTGTGACGCTCAGGAAGCTAAGTGTCCAAACGCAGAAGCACCGCTTGGCCTGCTCCAAACCACGTGGTCGGCTCAGCCGGCTCGCTACAGTCCGCCACTGTCCCATAGTGCACCGCTCCAAAGGGCAAGCCAGCTTAACTTCCGGCCTCCGTTGGGTCACAGAGGTCAGTTACCTTAACGACCAGCATGTTCCCACCTCTACAGTGCGTCATTTCCCTACATGCCCGCTTCTGTCATTGATGCGCCTGCGCAGAATAGAAGCAAACATCAGCGACCCCTTTCTGCGCAGGCGTCGCACCCAGGGGGCGGGACCGGGCGGTGCCGTGGTGCGCAGGCGCAGCCGTCGGTGGGTCGGGGCTCAGTCGCCCGAGAGGTGAGTGGGGGGTCTCGGCGCTGAGCCGAGTGGTCCTGGGGTCTGTGGATCGGGGCTCAGCGGGCTCTGGAGCTCGTAAGAGAAGGTCAGTCTGAGTCCTGAATCTCCACAACCCATCTGGTCCTGTAGTAGGCAGCAGGGAGGGGAAACTGAGGCTGGGAGACGTCGGACAGGCCCCAGGAATTGCTGGTCCACAGACCGGCGGTGAGGACAGTGGAAAGTGAAAGCGCCCCACATGTAGTGAGCGCTGGCTTAATGTTCGCTGTTGCCCTCTTTCATATTAACTGCCTAAAAATACGGTTCTTTGACTCGGGCACTCCCCGGATTTGGACACTCTAGTCGGGGCTGTAGTTCCAGCACCGCCAGTCACTACCTGGGTGACCGTAACCAGCCTTTTAGAATCTCTGTTTCCTCCGCGGTAAAACGGGCATTGTCAAAGCCTCTGCCTGGGCAGATGACAGCTGCAGGGTCTGTGCAAAGTTAGGACTACAAAGGGTTGCAGTCGTTTGTCGTATTTGGCATTTAGGGTCTTTGGCATATAGTGCAGAGTTGGAGGGGAAATAAGGGTTTGAGGACCAGCCCGGACCAGCCTACCACCTCGCATCTGATGTGTAAACTTGACAAGTCGCTTTCCCCTTCTGAGCAGCCCATTCCTTTTCTCTGGAGTTGTAAAAATATATGCCTCAGAGGGTCCTATGAGGCTCAGTTTCCATAAAAATTCTTTAAGTAGGCTCCCGGAACTTGGTAAGAGCTTGCTTGAGAATGGCTGTTTTTGTTATTAGGTTTTGGAAAATGTGCGGTGGCTCACGCCTGTAATCCTAGCACTCTGGAAGGCCAAGGCGGGTGGATTGCTTGAACTCAGAAGTTTGAGACCAGCCTGAGCAAGAGCGAGACCCTGTCTCTAAAATAAATAGCCAGGCATTGTAGCAGGCATCTGTAGTCCTAGCTACTTGAGAGGCTGAGGCAAGAGAATTGCTTAAGCCCAAGAGTTTGAGGTTGCTGTGAGCTATGATGTCACGGTACTCAACCCTTGGGCAACTGAGTTGAGACTCTGTCTCAAAAAGAAAAAAAGAAAGAAAAGAAAATACATGTGTAGTGTGCACACCTAGGCTGCTTTTCCTATTTTACTTTGGTTTTGATTGATATTTAGTTTTTGTTTCTTGGAGTTTTTTTGAGACAGAGTCTCACTATGTTGCTCTCCGTAGAGTGCTGTGGTGTCATAGCTCACAGCAACCTCAAAGTCTTTGGCTTAAGTGATTCTCTTGCCTCAGCCTCCCAAGTAGGTGGGACTGCAGGTGCCCGCCACAACACCCGGCTATTTTTTTGTTGCAGTTGTCATTGTTTGTTTAGCAGGCCTGGGCCATGTTCGAACCCACCAACTTAAGTGTATGTGGCTGGTGCCATAACCACTGTGCTGTGGGTGCTGAGCCTGATAATTAGTTTTGTTTTTGTCTTCTCTCTGGGGCAGTGGTTCTCAACCAGATCAACTGTCTCTCCCAGGGACACTTGGTGATATCTTGAAACTCTTGTGGTTGTCATGACTGGGTTGGGGAAAGCTCCTGGCATGGGGTGGGTGGAGGCCAAGGATGCTGCTCAGCACCCCGTAGTGCCCAGGATGGCCCCCACCGCAGAATAATCCAGCCTCAAATGTAGATAATGTTGCTGTTTAAAAACCCTACCCTAGACCAGTGATTCTTCCCAATGTGGGCAGCAGGGGGGTGTGTGAGCCCATGAAATCATGTGCAGAGTTTTATGTGTGTGCCCAATTCTGTGGGGAGAGGAAAGGACCCTTAGGATTTTAGTCTCTAGAGTCAGACTGCCTGGGTTCAGAATTCCTGATGTGCATTGTCATATCTGGGAGATCTTAGCCCCTATCTTTCTAAGCTTTCTTTTTTTTTCTTTTATAGAGTGAGAATTATAATAGTAACCACCCCAGGTGTGTGAGGACTAAACTACACAAGGTCTCAGCAAACTGACCATTCAGGCCAGGTGTGATGGCTCATGTCTCTAGTTCCAGCTACTTGGGAGCCTGAGGCAAGTGGATCACTTGAGCACAGGAGTTCCAAGCTGTAATGAGCTATGATTGTGCCACTGCACTCCAACTTGGGCCACAGAGCAAGGGAGGGGGTCAGGACCCAAAAAATGTGACCAGAGGGCCAAATCCAGCTTTAGCCTGTCTGATGAATAAAGTCTTATGAGAGGACAGCCACGTTCCTTCACTTACTCATTCATTGTCTATGGCTGATGTTAAGCTACGGGGCAGAACTGAGTTGCCACAAAATAAATACTTAATGGCCTGCAAAGGTAGACATGATGCTTTTGCCCTTTTTAGAAAACCTTTACTGGCCCCTGAAATAAGCCACTGTGTGTACAGCACTTAGATGCCTGGAAAGTCCTGAGCATGCCAAGGATTTGAGCAGAGATTTTATAATTAAATCTTCCTAGAAGCATGAATGACTCCAGACAGACTTAAGCTCTGCCCTAGATTGGAGGATCCTTGAGAGCTGTAGTCTTATTCATTTCTCCTTTTTGGCCAGAACCCAACACTGGCCCTGGTGGGAAATGCTCAGTAAAAGGCTAAAGGAATTTTTGTTAGGTGAGAAAGACAGGGTTTGTTTATTACTGAGGAAGAAAACAAGATGCAGAGAGAAGTGAAATCCCCACAGAACTTGATCATGTGGCTCTGAATATGCCAGTGATCTAATGTTTCCCTGAGTCTGTGGGGTTTAGACATTGCCAGGTGCAGGGGTTCAAGGGAAGGCAGGACCTGTAAAGGGGTATAGAACCTGGTAAGACATGCTGACCAGAAGTAGGGCTGGTACTCGAGATTTGCAGTAATGACTGTCTTTTTCAGGAGACCTGGAGGAAAGGTGAGCACTTGAGTTTTGAATGGTGTGTACAGTTTTTGGAGTAGGCCCTCTTTGCACATTTATGAGGTTCCGAGTGGAGTGGAAGATTTTTATGTGCGTGCTGACATCCTGGTGGCATTTTATTTTATAATTTTTTGTTTTTCAAGATGCAGACTCTCACTCTGTTGCCTGAGGTAGACTGTTGTGGCATTATCTTAGCTCACAGTGACCTCTCTAATTCCTGTGCTCAAGCAATGCTCTTGCCTCAGCCTCCCATGTAGCTGGGACTACTGGTGTCTACAACAAACATGTGGCTACTATTTTTAGTAGAAGATGGGTCTCCCTCTTGCTCAGGCTGGCCCCAAACTTGGTGGCATTTTAGAAGAAAACAAGTCTTTAATATTAGGAACAGATAGAGACTGAAGTAGAACTCCTGCGTCTACGGATGGGGCCAGCTTTCCTGCCCTTGCTGTGGAAGGATGGGGGTGGGTAGGTTTGGGTCCTTCTCCTTCCCAGGGAGTAGGGAGGCAAAATGACCTCATTTTAATAGGGTGCGCCATTTTTTCCTTTGAATGATCCATTCCGTATAGGGAAATGAGACAGGAATAGAGGCTATTGTTTTCATTTTAATGATAAAATGAAAAGGTGATGTGTACTCATAGACTTAGAGAGCTGAAAGGGATCCTGAAGCCCTCTGAAGAGGAGCTGACACTAGGATCACCCCACCACCGAGCGTTCTTTCATTCTCACTGCTGCATCCTTTGCCTTTTATACCAGGCTGGACCACAGTTTCTGAGCACTCACAAAGCCCTCACTGTTCAGAGAAGGAGTGGGCCTTCTCTGGGAATGTTGTGATTGTTCAGAAGATACTGGGTGTGCCTAGTAGCAGTATGAAGAACCTGCCATCCTAGTGTTTGCTGGACCCAACTCTAAGGAGCAGAAAACTTTACATGGGAAAATTTAGGCATTGAAGAAAGATTTGAGAACTGTCTAGAGGCTTCTCTTCCTCCCCCCACCCCGGCCTGGTAAAGGGAGAGAAGTAGCAAGTTGTAGAACCACATATCCACATCACTTACCAGGGGGGTCCCTTTACTTTAGGTATGTGGTCCTCAGCTGCAGATCTGCTGGCCCTTTTCTATGGCTCTGAAACCCAAAATACTCTGTAGATTCTCAAATGTTCACGGCAAAGTGATTTGGCCAGAGGATCTGACTTGTACTGACTTGAACCTTTCCCTTTTTCACTTAGTGACTGCTAGTGATTTTCAGCTGGGGTAGTTGCGAATGTCTGGAGACACTTGTGGTTGTTGTGACTAAGGGTACTCCTTTCATGGACTAGGTGGAGACCAGGACACTGCTCAGCACCCTGCATGCCTAGGATAGAGGATTATACCCCCAAGATGTCAACAGTGCCAAGGTAGGGAGACCCTGCATTAATTTGGGGGAAAAAATTAAGCCTCCTCCCTGCTCACATTGGACACTAGAATAAACTCTTGATAGGGCAGATGGTATAAAGCAGGGTGACCTCAGCTCCTGAGACTCTGCTCCTCTCTCTCTCCCCACTGAGTGTGTAGATTTATTTTACTTTATTAGAGTCAGGGTTTCACAATGTTGCCCAGGTCAGCCTTGAACACCTGGTCTGAAGGGATCCTGCCTAGTTTGTGGATTTCAATGTGTGCAGCCTCCTAGAATCTCTGTGGGATCCATGGTCATGGGACTAGAGGGTCTTAGCAGCCAGTAGCCTCTATTCCTGTTCTCATGTTCAACTCTGCTGGATGCATGAAAGCCTCAAAGAATGGGCATGGCTATGGGCCAGTAAGACTTTATTTACAAAAACAGTTAACTGGTAGTAGTTTGTCCCTGCCCCAGGGACAGAGCAGAAGAGGGGACAAAGGCAGAAACCTCCAGTCCACTGTACTGGGGCTGAGAAGTTCATTGGGGAGGGGTTGTTCCAGCAGAGGGAGCATAGCATGTGCAAAGGCCTGAGGTGGGGGCAGAGAGTGGAAGAATGGAGAGCACCAGAAATGCATCTTATATCTTTCCGTTTTTTGTTTCCTCAGTGACCCTCCTCCCCCAAGAGGTCAGTAGCTGCCTTTTCCAGTTCTCACAGATTTCTTTATTTCTGTGTTAGTTCCTAAGAACGAAATGTAGATACACAGCCCAGTGTGGGTCTGACTGGACCCCAGGTGTTCAGCAGAGGAATGGTCCTCAGCAGTCCTCAGAAGTGGTGCCTGGGACATGGAGCTCTAGTCCCAGCTGTTCACTGGTGTAATCTTGCACATGCCTCCCATCTGGACCTGCCCCGCCCCATAAGATGGGGCCATGGCCCCCATAAACCTGGAAGGACTTAGCCAAGACCGGTTCCTGTTGCCTACTATTGCTTTGTTCCAGACCTAAAGTAGGTAAGTCAGGTATGGCCTTGTGGGGAGCCCTACCTGATTCAGCCTGTTGTATAAACACTTAAAATGCAGAGACTTTTCTGCACTAAACAGACACCTGGTGGGGTGTGATCATCAAGCCTGATTTAAAACACAGTATGCAAAATAATCAAGCTATAGAGGTCGCAGAACTTCCTGTCCAGGAAGATTTTCTAATTGTGGTGAAATTTACCATGCTAACTAACCATTTCTCCGTGTGCAGTTCAACAGGGTTAGGCACACTCACACAGCTGTGCAACCATCACCACCCCTCCATCAGTGGAACTTTCTCATCCTTCCAAACTGAAACTCTGTCCCCATGAAACACTTAACTCTCCAGCCCCTGGGACCCATCTTTCCACTTTCTTTCTCTGTGAATATGACTTAGGGACCTCCTGTGAATGGAATCTCACACTGTGTGTGCTTCTGTGTCTGCTTCTCTTACTGAACACACCGTCCTCAAGGTCCATCCATGCTGTAGCCTATGTCAGAGTCTCCTCATGGCTGAGTGATCCACTGTGTGTATGAGCCATGTTGTGCTTCTCCATTCATTTGTGTTGTGGACGCGTGGGGTGTTTCACCTTTGGCTATTGTGAATAGTGTTGCTATCTGTCAAAACAAATATCTGTTAAAAAAAAAAACATTCTAGGCTCAGCGCCCCTAGCCCAGTGGTTAGGGTGCCAGCCACGTACAATGGGGCTGGCAGGTTCAAACCTGGCCCAGGCCTGCTAAACAACAATGACAACTACAACAAAAAAATAGCTGGGCATTGTGGCGGGCACCTATAGGCCCTGCTCCTTGGGAGGCTGAGGCAACAGAATTGCTTAAGCCCAAGAGTTTGAGGTTGCTGTGAGCTGTGATGCCATGGCACTCTACCAAAGGTGACATAATGAGACTCTGTCTCCAAAAAAAAAAAAAAAAAAACTAAATCAAAATTATTTTGGGGTGGCATGTGTGTCTGTTTTCTTTGGGTATCAGGGTCAGGGATCTGATAGGTTTGCTCTGTGCCAGGGCAGATGACTTTACCATTTGTGGCTTCGCTTTCCTGTGGTGGGGGGCCTGCTTTGTCAAACATGAAACCCTTGGATTCTCAGACTAGCTGTTAGTCTGCTAGGTTCAGGCCTGGCCTGATGTCAGAACTTACAGGTCTGGGTTCTCCACTATGTAGAGATGGGGGCAGAAAACTCATTATCTTCCTCAAGGAGCTTTCAGGAAGACTTAATTTCCCGTCTAGCCATATGAAACACAGTTCTTTTAGATTTTTTGCTCTTAAAAAATTGAGATATAATTCACATACTATAAAATTCAGTGACTCTTAGTACATTTGTGGAGTTGTGCAACTATCACCACTGTCCTATTCCAGAATATTCCATCACTGCATAAAGCCTGGTCCCTACCAACTGTCACTTTGCATCCCTTCCTCAGGCTCTGGCAACCAGGAATCCACTTCCCATCTCTGGATGTGCCTGTTCTGGACATTTCATATAAATGGAGTCTCATACTATGTGTCCGTCTGTGTCTGGCTTCTTTAATTCCTCCCCCCCTCCCTTTTTTTAACAGTTATCAACAGGGCTAGACATGGTGGCTCATGCCTGTAAGGGAGGCTAAGGCAGGAGGCTCACTTGAGCTCAGAAGTTCGAGTCCAATCTGAGCAAGAGCAAGACCCTGTTTCTACTAAAAATAGAAAAATGAGCTGGATGTTGTGGCGGTGTGCCTATAGTCTCACTGACTTGGGAGGCTGAGGCAGGAGGAGCTCTTAAGCCCAGGAGTTTAAGGTTGCTGTGAGCTATGACACCATGACACTCTACCCAGGGTGACAGAGTGAGACACTGTCTCAAAAAAACAAAAAAACCCACACAATTAATGATGAATGTTTTCCCAGAAATGGAAACAACTTCAGGCATACCCAGCATGACCACTCCTGTGCTTCTAGGCACTGTGTTGCCTCCTAATCTGATTCATATGCCAGCCAGCATTTAAAGCTTGGGGCGTCACTGACTCGCTTATTTCTGGTGAGTAACAGTGATGTGGTCAGGCAGCTTACTCCTCATTTTCTAGAGGGCACAGTCTCCTCACCCGCTCTGAGGCACCATAGGAGCCCAACACTGAACAGCTCTGATCTCTTTGTGAGATGTGAGGGCAGGTGGCTCAACTGGGTTAGGGCCCCAGTCACTGCCCCAGTGGCCTTCACCCTTCATCCTTTCTAAAAGGGTCATGATACCTATTCTGTAGATCCTCATGCAGAGAGAACCAGACAGTGTTGTGTAAAGTGCCCAATGCATCCTGTTATTCTAGTCCAGAGTCTCCCCACTCCACACTGTAGACATTAGGGCTGGCTCATCTCTGGTGGAGGATACAGGCCTGGGCTTTGCAGGGTGCTAAATGGCGTACCTGGCCCCCCACCTATTCCATGCCAGGAGTATGTCTCTGGACACCACCAGGTATCCCTTGGGGGCAGAATCATACCCATTGAGCACTAACATTATAGGAAAGAAACTAGAAAGAGAAGGCCTTGGGTAAGTTGCATCCACAGGGCTTCTCTGGAATGTGCCTCATAGAGCATGAAGGCTGTGTTAAAGGAGATGAGTTTATCTGTTAAGAATTCTGTAGAGCACCCCTATTTTGCCAACATAGCTATGCCAGTATTTCACCAAGTTGATTTCCTAGATCTGCTGGGAGCAGAGGAACTGCTCAGACAGCTGGTGCTTGTGTTAATACTTCTAATTCTCTGCTTCTGAGTCCACCTACATGGGTCCTGTACATAGGGTGGTTGTGTCCAAAAGGCCTTGTGTGTGTACACGTGTGTTAACTTATGTGTCTTGGGCCGTTATACATCTGAGCACTTAAAATTAAAATGGACATTTGTGTAGAAAAGATACAGAGCTTCCTTTTCTTGTGGAAGACAGAGCCGCCTCTCTGGCTCCTGGTCCTCACATAGTATGCAGTCCTCTTTCCTTCAGCCACCATCCCTTTTGGGTGGACACAGCAGTTGCTTTCTTCTGTGTTGTCCTGTTTGTCCTTATAACCACTCAACCCTGGGCAAATTACCAAGCCTGTCTGCCTGTGTCGGCTCATAGGCACATCTAAAAATAGAACCAGCCTGTTAGCTGGAGTTGTTGTAAGGGTAGAGGTGGTTTTTTACTATGAGGCCTGTCTCGCAGGGTACACGTTTCTGCTAGCTGGAGCTACTGAAACAAGGTACCATGGACCAGTGCCTTTAACAGAAGAAATTTGTAGACTCACAGTTCTGAAGACTGGAAGTTCAAGATCAAGGTGTCAGCAGGGCTGGTTCCTCCCAGGGCTTTCCCACTTACAGTGGTGTTTCTTGGCTTATGGATGCATGCAAAAGTAGAGTCTTGCTATGTTGCCAGGCTGGCTTTGAACTCCTGGCCTCAAGCAATCCTCTTGCCTCAGCCTCTCAAAGTGCTGGGATTATAGCTGTGAGCCACTGCACCTGGCACACTTCCCATTTTTATAAGGGGCCTGCCCTACTGCAGCATGACATCATCTTAACTAATTATATCTACAAAGATCCTATTTTCTAAATAAGGTCACACACTGAGGTCCCAGCTGTTAAGAATTCAGCATCTGGCTCGGCGCCTATAGCTCAACCAGCTAAGGCGCCAGCCATGTACACCTAAGGTGGTGGGTTCGAATCCCCAGCCCGGACCCGCCAAACAACAATGACGGCTGCAACCAAAAAATATCCGGGCGTTGTGACGGGCGCCTGTGGTCCCAGCTACTTGGGAGGCGGAGGCAGGAGACTCGCTTGAGCCCAGGAGTTGGAGGTTGCTGTGAGCAGTGAAGCCATAGCACTCTACCCAGGGGGACAGCTTGAGGCTCTGTCTCAAAAAAAAAAAAAAAAGAATTCAGCATCTGGATTTTGGAGGGACATAATTCAGCCCATAACACCTTCAAGGAATGGAACCTCCTGTCTTTGTGACTTGTGTGTACACAAAGGGTCAGTCATTGGTGAACAGCTTAGAGTTGAATATGACAGACAAGACCCTGTGGTGTTCTGTTTTTGTGCTGCATTAGCTCAAAAGAAAGAACATTAGCCCGCCTGGGTGCTAGGACAGAGTTTCTGGTCTAGGTATTTACATTATTTTAGTCACTTTTTGGAAATTGGATCTGGGCATAAAGGATAGAAGAGTAACACGTTATTAAGAAGCAGCTGTCACAAGCAGTTGTGAAATTCATTCTAGCCCAACATTTTTCCTCATTTAGCCTGAGGCTGACAGTCCCTTGGCTGGGCCCTCTCTGACCTAGCCTTTGTTTCAGGATCTCCCCTCAAAACCCCTCCAGAGAGAGCCGAGAGCCAGGCACAGTGGGTTATGCCTGTAATCCTAGCACTCTGGGAGGCGGAGGCAGGTAGATTGCCTCAGCTTATGAGTTCAAGACCAGCCTGATCAAGAGCAAGATCCCATCTCTAAAAATAGCCGGCTCTTGTTGGTGGGCACCTATAGTCTCAGCTACTCGGGAGGCTGAGGCAAGAGAATCGCTAGAGCCCAAGAGTCTAAGGTTGCTATGAGCTATGACGCCAGGGCACTCTCCTGAGGGTGACAAAGTGAGACTCAGTCTAAAAAGAAAAAAAAAAAATTCTCCAGAGGGGTGAGCCCAGCCCCTATATCTAATCCCAGCAGGTGCCCTACTCCCAGGACCTGAAGCTACCTCTCCCTTGCCTTATCCATCCAGTTGCTCAGGGCACAGGCCATAGCAAAAAAAGATGGCCTGAGGCAGTCAGCCCCAAGAGGAAAGCCTAAGGCACACAACCTGTGTCTCCCTGTGTAGGTCCAGCAGCAGAAAGCAGCAGTCCCTCTTAGGGAGAGGCCCTGGGCAGGGAGGGCCTACAGGGAAGGTGGCCAGCCCAGCTTTGAGGGCACAGCTGGGAGGGAGTCCCAGCCAGGGGAACCATGGTATGCTGCAGAGGGTATAGGGCTTAATCCCAGCACCAGGGCCTCCCCAGGCACGCCACCCCCACTATGTCTAGATTTTAGCACAACCCCTCTCTACTGCTGCCTCCATTCCAGGAGAACACCTTCCATCTGCCTTCCACCTGCTTCCAACAAACTGCTCAGTCCAGAAGTATTTCTAGGATAGCCACGGTGAGAATTGATTCAAGCACTTCTAGTGCATATTCAAGAAGAACCTCTGCCCGATCCTACAAGCACAGAGTGCCTGCTGATATGGGGCTATACACCCAGCATGCACACCCTCTCTACCTCCTCACACTGCCCCATTGGGGATCTGCTGTCACCTTCCTGGGTGACAGAAGCGGAAACCGAAGCTCAGAGTTACTTCTCTGAGATCCCACAGCCAAAACGGGCAACCCAAGTCTTTGCTGTGTGACTTAATCTTGAGGAATCATGATGTTAATAACAGACACTGCAGGGCACTGGTCAAAGAGCCTCTCAGTTTTTTCCCCCATAGTCCTGACAGTGGTCATAATGGTGGTTTCCCATTTTACTGATGTGGAAACTGAGGCTCAAACAGGCTGAGTTACCTGCCCAAGACTCCTGGGAGCTCATAGGCCAGCTAGGTCACCCAGTTCCTTGGCCCTGGGCTTTACTTATAACACTTCTATGATCCACAACGTGAAACCTCCCTAGCCTCTCTCCTTCACATCCAAGAGGTATGCCCCTTTGCTAGGTCTGGGGCTGCTATCAAATGACCATGATCTGGGTGGCTTAAAACAAGAGATTTGTTTTCTCCTGGCTCTGGAGGCCAGAGATCTGAAGTGAAGGCGTCATGGGTCTGGGCTCCCACTGAGGATTTCTGGTGCTGCTGGCATCACTCAGCCTGTTTTTGGCCTTATTACTCCAGACTCTGCCTCTGTCTTCACCAGGCTGTCTCTACACATGTCTGTGTCAACGTTCCTGTTTTCCTTTTTTTTTTTTTTTTAGAGATAGGGTCTTACTCTGTCCCACAGGCTGGAGCACAGTGGTGTGATCACAGCTCATGGCAGCCTGAAACTGCTGGGCTCAAGTGATCCTCCCACCTTGGCCTCCTGGTAGCTGGGTCTACAAGGTGTGCCGCACCACACCCAGCTTCTTTTCCTCTTCTTAGAAGGGCACCAGCACTGGGGCTTTGACTTATATCTACAAAGACCCGATTTCTAAGTAAAGTCCCCATTCTGATATCCCAAGTAGATATGACTTTGGGGAACACCACCTGGCCCAGGAAAACATTGTCCTGGATCTTGGTGGCTGCTTTTCCTCATTGTCATTTGTTACATCAAAATGTTAGTGTTATCCTGGCCAGCCTCCAGGGGGAGATAGAGTCTCAGGAAGAGCTGTCCAAGGTGGCATCACACCCTGCCTCCCACCTGACACCAGGAAGTTTGCTGTAGCCAAAATTCGTCACATTGGCCTAGGCACCCGGGATCCTGCATAGGTCTGTGCCAAAGAGAGGTCTGTCCATAGACTGCAGCTCTAGATTCCAGAACAATCTCTCCTGGTGTCCACACCTGGTGCCCTTAAGAGCTGTAGGAGATACACATGCATGCAAGCTAGAGCACCTGTCAAGGTCTGAAAAGGGGGTAAATTGAGAAACAGTTACCTCTAGGAGAGGAGTCCCATGGAACGGTGACACTTGGGAAGCACACCTGGCCCCTTAGGTGCTTAATAAATGCTTGCTGACATGCCACAGAACAGGCCACCAAGGAAAGAGGACTGGAGGCAGCAGCCTCATGCCCCCCCTACCCTAGTGGACATTGTGCTGGATGGTGGTACAAGGTGCTAAGCAGAGTCCCTGCCTCCACCCACTCCATGACAAACCAGATGTTCCCAGGCATTGCCCAGTGTACCTTGGGGCAGACCCTTTCCATTGGAGGATTCTATGAACTCCAAAGAGACTCTGCATCCCTCGATAACCTGCCTTGCTGAGATCTTAGAAGGCTGCACACATTTAAATCCACACACTGAGCAGGGAGGGCGAGAAGAGGGGAGTCATAGGGGTTGGGATCATCTGGTCTGTACCATCTACCCCATTGGGAATTTATTCTGCTGTCTAGTATGAGCAGAGAGCAGACATGAGTTTTTTCCCACATAATTAACATGGTCTCCTCACTTAGCACTTGGATTTTAGGGCCAGATCACTTCTTTAGAGTGAAGCTGTCCTGGGTGCCCCAGGGTGCTGAGCAGCATTCCTGGCCCCTCCTTTCTCTGTGCCAGGAACATAGGCAGAGGGGACCCCCCAGTGAGACAGGAGAAACTGGGAGAAGAGTGGCACTCCAGGGCTGGGCAGCCTTGCTAGCCTGTTGACCAAGATTCTTTCTTGCTGTGTACCCTGGCAGATCAGTGGATTGCTGAGCCTCAGGGCCCTCATCTATGAAATGGCACAGTTAGGCATTTTGACCTATATCAAGGTGAGGCAGAGATGAGCCAGCGAAAGTAGAGTGACTCACGCAAGTGATAGGCCTGGGGCATCTATAGTACCACGTGAAGAGGCGCAGTGAAGTGAGGGATCTGCCTGCTTTCCCCAACACTCAGGCTTCCAACTTGGACCCACAGATCCTGAGACAACCTCCTGACTCAAGATGGACAACAAGAAGCGCCTGGCCTACGCCATCATCCAGTTCCTGCATGACCAACTCCGGCACGGGGGGCTCTCATCTGATGCCCAGGAGAGCTTGGAGGGTAGGTGGGCACTGCTGCCATCTCTACCTCCCTCCCCAGGTATCAGGGAGAAGAGGCTCTAGGGGTGCCCTGGAGAGGCCACTGGGTTCCCATCCAGGCCCTGCCAGCCCTCCATAGCACAGAAAATTGGTGGGGGCTTAGGATCAATACCGTGGGATGTGCCCAGGGTTGGGGAGGAGCCATGGTGTGGACAGCACTGGGCAGGAGGTGGCCAAGCCCTGCTTCCAATTCAGGTCAGAACCCTGGTTCCACTCATGGAGGTGGAGACTTCACTGTATGCTAGGTGGGCAGAGGGATTCTCAGTGTTTGTTGTCCTGTGCCCGATGGTCTGGCCCCTGTGACAAACCTAGTCATTCAGGACTTGCCTTAGGGCTGACTCTAGCCAGGTTCCCTTGGAGATCTGACAGCATCCCTAGGGACCTTATATCCCACCACCCCTTAGCCAGGCAGCCCCCGCATTATGATCCCACAGAGGTACAAGGTTACTGCTTTGGGTCCAGCTCTGCCTGCAGCTAGCTTGCCCTACTCTCAAAGGATGTATCCGTCCTTGAGTTTCCAAGGCTCAAAGTTGATGGGAATGAGGAGAATCCAGAGCAGGAGCTCTGATGGCACAAATAGTGCCAGATGTGTTCTGGGGTCTTTGAAAACAAGCACAACTGGTGAAGAATAAACATGAGCCTCCCCCTAGACTTTCAGAATATAAGCTTGGGGTTGCATTTGATAACTTGGGGTGACTTTTTGCTTCTTCCAGTTGCAATCCAGTGCCTGGAGACTGCTTTTGGGGTGACAGTGGAAGACAGTGACCTTGCACTCCCTCAGACTCTGCCAGAAATATTTGAAGCAGCCATTGTGGGCAAGGTGAGCCTCCAGGCTTTCCCCAGCAGTGCCCCCCAAATAAGAGCAGCAACAGTGGGTGGCATCTACAGAGCCTAGGTCCTCTATCTACATCATCTTGGGGGCTGAAAATAATGAGCCACAAGGAGCATTTGGCCATCATTATCCTAGAGGTGGAGCCTGAGACACAGGGCACTTGGTCACTCACTTGGGGTCAGGAGTGCCCTGCAGAGCCTCTGGCTCCCTTGGGGCCTAGCCACCCTCTGTGTTATTCCCTGAAGTCAATGGGTGTTGGGCTAGGAAGCAAGGACAGAGGTCGTCTTTGCCTCTGGGGCCAGGAGATGCCACAGGACCTGAGGAGCCCTGAGCGAACTCCACCTTCTGAGGAGGACTCAGCAGAGGCAGAGCGCCTCAAAACCGAAGGTAAGGGAGAGGCTTCCCCATGCCTATAGGAGTAACTACCTGGATGCGGGACGGGGGGAGGGTGTAGGCCATCTGGTCTAGAGCACCTGAGACGTGCTGTTAGGGGCAGCAAGCTGGCCTTGGGACTACAGGCACCTTGTAATGACATAGGCACACAGATGTGGAGAAATTACACCCTCACAGCTGGTGATTCTGTTTCCATATGGTGCAGCAATTATTGCCCAAGAGAATTGGAAATGTGTTCCCACAGAAACCCACAAATGTTTGCTGGGCGCAGTGGCTCAAGCCTGTAATCCCAGCACTTGGAAGGCTGAGGCAGGTGGATTGCCTGAGTTCACAGGTTCAAGGCCAGCCTGAGCCAGAGTGAGACCCTGTCTCTAAAATATAGCCAGGTGTTGTGGCGGGTGCCTGTAGTCCCAGCTACTTGGGAGGCTGAGGCAAAAGGATCACTTGAACCCAAGAGTTTGAGGTTGCAGTGAGCTAAGATGCCACGGCACTCTACCAAGGGTGACCAAGTGAGACTATGTCTCAAAAAAAAAAAAAGAAAGAAAGAAAGCCACAAATGTTCATAGCATTATGCACAAGAGTCAAAAAAATGAAAACAATATTTATGTCCATTGCGCTGGTGAATGGACAGGCTCAGCGTAGTCCATACATATGTACGATGGAATATCACTCAGCCAGGAAAAGGAAAGATAATCTGACACAGGCTCCAACAAGATGGACCCTAAGGACATCATGTTCAATGAGAAAAGCAGACACAGAAGGACACACAGTTTGAGACTCTATTTATATGAAATGTCTGGAATAGGCAGATCCAGAGGCAGGCAGAAATAGATTCGTGGTTGCCTGGAGAGGGTATTTTTTTTTTTTTTTTTTTTGAGAGAGAGAATCTCACTCAATTGCCCTGGCTGGAGTGCGGTGGTGTCATAGCTCATAGCAACCTCAAACTCTTAGGCTCAAATCATCTTCTTGTCCGCTTCCTGAGTAGCTGGACTACAGGTGTCTGCCATAATGCCCTGCTAATTTTTCTGTTTTAGTAGAGACATGGTCTTGCTCTTGCTCAGGCCTATCTCAAACTCCTGAGTTCAAGTAATCCACCTGCCTAGGGCTCTCAGAGTGCTAGGATTACAGGCGTGAGTCACTACTCCTGCCTAAATTGTACTTTTAAAGGGTGAGCTTTATGGTATGGAAATTCTATCAGTAAAGCTGTTTTATACTTTTTAATTTTTATTTAAAAAACTGTTTTTTGGAGTTCAAGTCTCAGTCACTTTGGGGTTGAATGCTGTGGTGTTTATAGCTCACAGCAACCTCAAACTCCTGGGCTTAAGTGATCCTCCTGCCTCAGTCTCCTGAGTAGCTGGGACTACAGGCGCCTACCACAGTGCCCAGCTAGTTTATTTATTTATTTATTTTAGAGAGAGTCTCACTTTATCGCCCTTGGTAGAGTGCCATGGTGTCACAGCTCACAGCAACCTCCAATTCCTGGGCTTAGGCGATTCTCTTGCCTCAGCCTCCCAAGTAGCTGGGACTACAGGGACCTGCCACAACACCTGGCTATTTTTTGTTGCAATTTGGTGGTGCCGGGTTTGAACCTGCCACTCTCAGTATATGGGGCTGGTGCCCTACTCACTGAGCCACAGGTGCTGCTCCCCAGCTAGTTTTTCTATTTGTGAAGATGGGGTCTCAGTCTTGCTCAGACTGGTCTCAAACTCCTGAGCTCAAGCAGTCCACCTGCCTTGGCCTTCCGGAGTGCTAGGATTACAGAAGTGACCCACCCCACCCAGCAGAAGCTGTTTTATAAAACACAGGCAGATGCCCATCTCCCCCACCCCCACCATGAATTGGTATCCTGGGGTGAGAGTGGCAAGCTCAGCCTTCTGTCTTTATAGCTGGATCTGAGGTGGCTTCTATCCTCCACCCCCACCAGCTTAGAGAAAAACCACATTGTATGAGGGTTCTAACATATGGGCAGAGGCTTGGCTGTCTCTAAAGGAAAAGAAAAATTGATCCCTGGGCTGATTAGTATGTTGAGGCTTCTTTTCCCAAGGATCGCCACCCAAACAGCAACAGCTGCCATTGCTTGCACAGGCTGGGCCTTATGGTCCACAGCCCACTCCTGTAGCAGGTACAGAGAACCCCACCAGGTCCATGTGCTTCCTGAGCCTATAACTGAGAATTGAACTGCCTTCCTTAAGGACAAGCCCGGAAGAGCCAAGAGGAATGTCATCTAGACCCCTTAAGTCACTTGTGAACAACATAGGTGTTGTTTTCTCTTTCTCTTTAGGAAATGAACAGATGAAAGTAGAAAATTTTGAAGCTGCCGTGCACTTGTATGGAAAAGCCATCGAGCTCAACCCAGCCAACGCTGTCTATTTCTGCAATAGGTACCAGCTTGGAGCCTACCCAGGGCCAAGGGGTGGCTAGGTGGTGGCACATCCTCCAAGAGGCTCAGCAAGGACCTGAGGCAGGGAAGGCCTCTGACAATTAGGGATTGTTTAGCGGCAGTTTCAAAGCAAGTGCCAGGCAGCCAGCAAGGCTTCAGGAGAGTCAAGATTGACTTTAAAATCCTGTAGTGCAACGTTCCACACAGGATGTTGAACCAAGAAAATAATCCAAAATTCGAGAAAATTTTTTGCATCTGTTCACAGTGGTGTCACTAATAATAGCAAAAAGCCCCATCTGGCCTTGCTTGGAAAGGCTGAGTAAACCATCAGATGATGTGGAGTGCTGTTCTCATGGGCTTGCAGTGCACAGGGGGAGGGATGGGAAACAGATCCAGAAGCGTCTGCCTAGACTGCACAGGCAGCACTCTGACTGTGACCCACCCTGCTTAGGGTACAGCCACCTTTGTTTTCTTTCTCATAACTTGTGGTTTGGGATCTACTCTGAGCTTAGGGAAAAGTTGTGGAGAGAGCAGAGTTCCCATCTGCACTTCTGTTGGTGTGGCTGCTTGTTGTGGAGTGTCTTCTTAGTGCCTCTCTGTGCTTGGGAAACAAGAAGAAATGTGAGATACTAAAACAAAACAGCAGGGAAATTCTTATACACTGTAAGCTGAGAGCTTTGCTGTTGGCCCCTTGATGGGTCTGGATTATTTTTTAATGTTTAGATATTTGGCAGCATTGAACTAGGCATAAGTTCCTTCTGCTTGCTGCTTTTATCTGATAATAAACCCAAACATTTTCACAAGATAAAACGTAGTCATAGTTCCAAATGGCGTTCTAGGTTTTGAGCCTGTGTTCTTCTCTGGCAGCATCACCTCTCAGCAGCCCCATTTCCCAGATGGGGAAAATGAGGCACATGCCTAGATAATGTGCCTCAGTGGCCAAGGAACCTGGCTGACTTTCCTTCTACCATCTGCATGCTGCAGAGCTGCTGGTGAGGATCCCCCCTGCCCTTGTTTCCCCAGAGCTGCAGCCTACAGCAAACTCGGGAACTACACGGGAGCAGTGCGGGACTGTGAGCGGGCCATCTGCATAGACCCGGCCTACAGCAAGGCCTATGGCAGGATGGGGTGAGTGCTGCCAGGCAGCTGTCAGGTGGGATCTGGAAAGATCCTGCATCTTTCCAGTCTTCTCTCTCTATACCCAATCCCTTCCCACACAGTCCTTGCCTGTCATGCGGTTCTTTCCATACTCAAAAACAATTGTCCAACTGCAGTCTAGTCCGGATGCTAACTGCAGAGTTAGCATGGCCCCTGTAGTTCCTATGCTCTGTCCACAGGCCTACCCCCATCAGGTGCGAGACACAAATCCCAGGGGCTACTGAACTTCTGACCGCCAGGCTGTAAATCTGGGTTCATTTGCTGGAAAGGTTCATGGACTCAGGGAAACCCTTGTGTTTATTAGTTTATCCTGAAGGACACATATGTGGGGATTAAGAGGTCCAGGGTACAGTGAGGTTGGGGGGATCTTCAGCACAGGGGCCTCTGTTCCCCTTGAGTGGGTTGTGCCAATCTCCAGCAGTGGAGTCTATTCAGGGATTTCTCTGAATGGCATAATTCGAGGGATTTTATGACCAAACTCCCTGAAGGTTGGGGAGCAGTGGGGCTGGGAGTTGCATTCTGTCCTCCCTCATGGGCTCTCCAGGGACCCCATCTGAGTCATCTCATTTGTACAGACTTAGGCAGACGGTTCCTGAGCTGCTTGTACAAGACAACAGATACTCTTACCATTCGGGAAATTATAAGGGTTCTAATAGGGGAACCAGAGTGAACACCAAATGTCCATTTATCATTGCCCCATGTACCCTTCCCTGCTTCCTCAGCCCCCTCCTTTAGATTTGGGAAGTATTCTTCTGCTTGGCACTATTAGCAGGCAGGAGGTAATGATATCCCAGGCAGCTTGGGGGTTGCCAGGACCCATAGGGACCAGGACTTAGAGAAGGACCAGGCAGAGTTGAGGCAGACAGGGACAGACTGCCTCCTGGAGCTGTCTCTCTCCTGCAGCCTCGCGCTCGCTAGTCTGAACAAGCATGCAGAGGCTGTGGCCTATTACAAGAAGGCCTTGGAGCTGGACCCCGACAACGAGACATACAAGTCGAATCTCAAGATTGCAGAGCTAAAGCAGAGAGAGGTCCCAAGTCCTGTGAGTCCAGTGGGACAGTACTGTGCAGAACTCTGGGTGTGATGTGGTGGGGAGGTGGGGCAGGCCTGAGGGTGTCTCACCAGCTAGAGGCTTGGGCTGTGTTTTTGTTGTGAGGGTCCCCCAGGTCCATTTCAGTCTGGTACAGTGAGATGCAGGGAGTGACTGCTGCAGGGAAGAAGCCCATTCCCACAGAGCCCCTAGAAGCAGGGGCAAGCAGGGCCACCCAGGAAGGTCAGGTTTAGGGGGCATGTGTGGTAGGAGTCTTCACCGTGGCTTTTGCAGGTGAGGCAGCATGAGTAGGTTTCAGGTTGGCTAATTTAAATCATGTCAGTGGACCCTGGGCATAGGGGCCACCCCTGGGTGGAGGGTGCTGGATACAGACAGATCTCGGTCCTAAGTAAGGGAGAGGTTCGTAGTGTGGGCTCTGGGTCAGTTGGTTCACATTTGATAGGTGTACTTCTGGGCCTGCCCTTTGCTATCTAGGAATTGGCTGCCCCTGGGAGGGCCCAGCTGTGCCAGCTCTGCAAAAGCCCCAAAATGTCGAAGTGTCAGAGTACAGAAGATAAAAGATACAGATAAAGCCAGGCTTGGTGGCTCACACATACAATCTTAACACTCTGGTGAGTCAGGTGGATCACTTGAGCTCAGGAATTTAAGACCAACCTGAGCAAGAGCAAGACCCCATCTCTACTAAAAATAGAGAAATTAGCTGGGTGTTGTGGCAGGCACCTGTAGTCCCATCTACTCAGGTGGCTGGGGCAGGAGGATCACTTGAGCCCAAGAGTGTGAGGTTACTGTGAGTTGTCACACCATGACACTTTACCTAGGGCAAGGGAGTGAGACTCTGTCTCAAAAAAAAAGAAAAGAAAAGACATGGATAATATGCTGTGCTTTTCCCAAAGCAGTTGGCCCTATGGTTCATGCTTTGTAGTTCAGGGCCCCCTCTTGTGACAGGGACTGGCTCCGGTGGAAGGAATATCAGGCCCTGTGTGTGACATTGTCTCTCAGTCCCTGAGGGCCTGCCCATCATGGTCCTGTGTTCAGTTGTCACTAACAAGTACTGTTCTCTTTCTAGACGGGAGGTGTTGGCAGCATCGATATCGCTGGCCTGTTGAACAACCCGAGCTTCATGAGCATGGTAATGGCCCCTGCCCCTTCCCCACCCCTTGGTGTCCCTCTGTGACTCAGGCCTTCCTCTGCCATGTCGAAGCTTTGCTATGGGCCAGGGCTTCCTAGCATTGGCGTTGCTGGCCTTTGGTACAGAGGAGTCCTGCTTGATGGGTCTGTCCTGGGCACTGTAAGGTGCTGAGCAGCTCTGTTCATTCCATGCCACTGCAGCACTCTTTCTCTGCCTCAGTTGTGATGATCAGAAATTTCCCAAATATTTCATGTGTTCCCAGGGCTACCCCAAGCAAGACCCACCAGTACTGAACACAGCAGACAAACTACATCTTGCCTCTCTTGGCTGAATACTCCAGGAAAATGAAAAATTACACCCCCAACCCCCAAAGTGGCTTGGATTTCTTCCTCTCAGTGTGGAGAAGGTGATAAGAATATAGCCACATCCGTTTCTTGAGGTTCAGATGCAATAACTCAGCACTGGGTACCCAGGCCACAGGTGCCACCTCTTGATGTCATGGTGCTTATGCTACAAAAGAGACTTTGTTTGGCAGCAGGCTTCTTGGCTGGGACTCTTGGAGGGCAGTCTCCATACCCATATGTTTATTTCCTGGGTGGTCTCTTCCACCCTTAGGCCCCACTCTGCTGCCTCCTGTGGCCTCAGGGTGCAGTGATTTACCTCAAACTGTTAGAAGAGAAAAACTACCACTGGCAGGCAATAAATGTCCTCACCAGAGCAAGAAGCTGTTGTGCTGTTTTCACCTTTTGTGAATATTGCTGCTGAGAATTAATCAAGTGAATCAGCAGTGATTTGCTCTTTGCACGATAGCCTTGCACCACCTAGAGGTCTTCCTTCATCATGGGAGGAAGATGAACAGGCTCTGGCCCCTCAGATGGCATGTGGGCCTGACTCCTAACATTAGACATCCAGGGTTGGCTGGTTACAGCCCATTGCAGGGTTCTGTTAACAGTTTTATTGGCACACAGCCATGCCCATTTGTATGTTGCTTCCACAATACAGATACAGTGGCAGAGGTGAGTCATGGGATCAGAGACCCTGCATCTAGGAGATGCTCGCTAAGTTTCCCACTCATCTACTTTAAATAGGTCCTGAGGAATAATCCTAAAAGGGAAGTTATTATAAGGAAATGCCCAGTACAACGTTCTTAATTGATAGAACAAAACTGGAAATCAACCAAATCTAAAGTAGACACTGGGAAAAATAACTGGAAGACATCCACACGGTGAAACCTACGCAGCCAGCAAAAATGAGGTGTGGCACTGTTAGATCTTCTCAAAACAAATGCCCAAAACAGGTGTTAGTAGTAATTGTGAGGGTTACAACTTGTGAGGAAAGAAAATCAAACTGGCTTGGTGCCTTGTGGCTCAAGTGGCTAAGGCACCAGCCACATACTCCTAAGGAGGCAGGTTCAAATCCAGCCTGGGCCTGCCAAACAGCAATGACAGCTGCAACAAAAAAATAGCCAGGTATTGTGGCGGGCACCTGTGGTCCCAGCTACTTGGGAGGCTGAGGCAGCAGACTCACTTGAGCCCAGGAGTTGGAGGTTGCTGTGAGCTGTGATGCCACGGCACTCTGCCCAGGGGGACAGCTTGAGGCTCTGTCTCAAAAAAAAAAAAAAAAAAAATAAAGAAAATCAAACTGTAGGAAAAGGGCGAGGGGAAGCCCTGGCCCGTAGCATGGTGATATTTGATGTGCCTAAGTCATAGAACCAAGGTTGATTAAAACAAAGATTTTTTTAAGGAAAATAATGTTTGGAAGCTTTTTCTGACAAAGCTATTCTTCTCTTTAGGCATCAAACCTAATGAATAATCCCCAACTTCAACAGCTGTAAGTAGCAACCATTCTTTTTTGTATCCTCTTGTGGTTAAATTTCTTTTTATTATATTCAGATGCACATACATAAAACTTAACATTTTAATCATTTTAAAGTGTAAACCATGGTGCATTAGGTGTATTTCACCATGTGAAACCATCACCAGTATTTAGTACCAAAATATTTTCATCACTTCAAAAGGAAGTCCTGTCCTTATCAGCAGTCACTCCTCAACCCCTTCCCAACCCCTGAGATCCATGAATCTACCTCCAGTCTCTATGGATCTGCCTGTTACGGACATTTCATGTAAATGGAGTCTCACTATGTGTCCTTCTGTGTCTTTTTCTGAGCATGATTTCCTTAAGGTCCATCCACATTGTAGCCTGTGTCAGAGCCTTGTTCCTTTTCATGGCTGAGTTATATTCCCATGTGTGGATGGACCACCTTGTATTTATCCTAATCTGTCAGCCGTCACTTGTGCTGTTTTCACCTTTCGTGAATATTGCTGCTGAGAATATTGGGGCACAAGTTTTTGTTTGAGTCCCTGTTTTTAGGTATCTTGGCTATGTACCTGGGAATGGCATTGGTGGCTCCTATGGTAACTGTTTAACCTCTTGGGGAGCTGCCATCCTGTTTTCATGGTCAAATCTTAAAGCGTAGTTTCTCAGCCATAGCACTACCAGTATCTAGGGCCAGATCATTCTCTGGGGTGGGGCTCCCCTGGGCTCTACAGAGTACTAAGTAGCAATCCTGGCCCCCACTCACCAGTTGCCAGGAGCACCCCCCCCCCAATCCTGGCAGTTAAAAATGCCTGCTCATATGTCCACTGGGGACAGGATCCCCTGGCTGAGAACTGCTACCTTTGCCAAAAAAGGAAAGCTGATGAAAATTCATAGGACATAAAGGAGGGTAGGCTGAGGATGGATCTCTCCTATCTGACAAGAGGAGGAATTGAGAAAGAAAGAGGGGCCTTGGTGGGGGTGGGCAGCTGGCCATCCATCTGTGAGTCATGGCACTCTCTTGGCAGCATGTCTGGGATGATTTCGGGCAGCCATAACCCCTTGGGAACTACCGGCACCAGCCCTTCACAGAATGACCTGGCCAGCCTCATCCAGGCGTGAGTGGACCTCCTTTAAGGAAGTGTGGGTGGGTGGATGGGTGGGCAGAGGCAAGCACACAGACAAAAGGGAAGAGGGGACACTGAATGACCCTGCATTCTTTTAGGGGCAGTGGTCCTGAGGGGTTGGGTGGGGGCAGGCAGGAAGTCAGATCTTCTCCTGGGCCCTGGCTGAGCCTCTCGCACCTCTCTCTTCAGTGGCCAGCAGTTTGCTCAGCAGATGCAGCAGCAGAACCCCGAGTTTATAGAACAGCTCAGAAGTCAGATGCGGAGTCGGACCCCCAGTGCCAGCAACGACGACCAGCAGGAATGACCAGCCCATGTGAGTCCCCGCCAGGGGGCAGCAGGGGTTATGGGAGTCCTATTGTGGTGACTCCAGGCAGTGAGTCTGCCCTGAGTCACTGAGGCCAGGCAGAGGGTTTCAGGTCTCAGGACCCTCCCATCACCCACCTGGGCTAGGGTTAAAGCCCCACAGCTGCCTGGATGCCAGTGTCCAATAGAGTACTAGGGGCCCCTCTGTGCGAATGTCAGGATAACCATGGCAGATATGAGAATGAAGTTGCTGGGCACCTGCCTTTGCATCCATGCCCAAGTGGTCTGCCTACTTTTTGTGAGAACTCTTTTGTTGTTGTTTTCTCATTGTGAACAGGTGTTATGTTTACAGTTGCTTAAAAACATACCCAGATGTCCCAGGTGCATTCCAGGGCCCTTTTGCTGTTCTCCGTCTCCAGGGGCTCCTGACCTCAGTCTTATCTGCAATCAATGCTAACTCCCTGTAGTGGGTGACAGGTGGCCCTGAGTCTTCTCCAAGAGGTGTTCTATTCTGCTGTGATAGAACCTGTTTTTATTTTGCCACTGTCTCCCCTCACATATCCACACTTTTTAAAATTTTTTAACCATGCTTACTATAGAAAGTTTTAAAAGAGGAAACATAAAACACATCAAGAACAACTTTAGCAGCAGCCAGGACCATTTCTTCTTCTCCTACTTATTTATTTATTTATTTTGAGAAGAGATGGCATTATGTTGCTCAGGCTGGTTTCAAACACCTGGACCCAAGCATTCCTCTTGCCTCAGCCTCCAAGAGTGCTGGATTACAGCTGTGAACCACTACAGCTGATCCTTATCCTTTTTAATAAGCTTTTACTTGTTTTTTGCTTTTTGTTTTAAACATAATCGAGATCAGTTTTATGTTGTTGTAACCTTAAACCCAAAGTAGTTTTACCAACCCTTCACCTGTATACTAATAGAACTTTCTAGATAATAGCCATGTTCTCTCCCTGCACTGATACAATGCCCCTGGTCACATGTGGCCGCCAAGTGTCTGAGGCACAACCGCTGTGATTAGCCTGTCTGCCCTGGACTCCCATCTGGGCCCTGACCGTCCACATGTCTACCTTCTTCCAGCTGTTCCTGACTGTGTCCTTCCCCGGCCGACTGGAAGCCTTCTCATTTTTTGACATTTTCTCCTGTTGGACCGCCGAAGAGAGAAAAAGAAGAAATTGGACCTGCATGTTCAGATGGATTTTTCTCCCTTTTTTTCCTTTGCCCTCTCCCCTTTTTTGTATTCCCTTGCAGCCCCCAGACCCTTCTTAAAACAAGAGCCAGCAAGCTGAATGCAGACCAGCAACCATCTCCCCGCTCTGCCCCCAGGAAGCCCAGTCACTAAAGTATTTTCTAGAACTCTGGGGGTGCTTTTTGGGCTGCCTTTCATGAAGTGACAGGTTTTGTGTTGAGCCACGTGGCAGAGTCCTGTGGCTCCCGGAGCCTTTTTTTAGCCCCTAGTCCCCAATCCTTTTGGTCTGTCTTCAAGAACTTTCCCCATCCTGTGAGAAGCCACCTTCTAAGTCGACCTCTTGGCTTAATAGCCACACTAGCCACCTGCCTGCTCGGAAGAGCTCACTGTCAGGTGCGGCCTGGGTGCCAGTGTCCTCTCATGCCCTGTGGGCTGCGTCTTTGCATGAGGAACTCTTTAGCCACAGACATCTGAGAGACAACTGCTGTCACCTGCACCTCTCCACCTGGAAGCTGTCCTAGGTACCTAGGACCAGTTTCTGTGACTTCTCTTCCAGCTAAGAGTGTTGATAGACATGAATTTCGTTTCCTCCCACCCTCTCTAGTCCTCATGACTGACAGCCAGTGGCGTGATCATGGCCTTTTGTCCTGGCCAGGTCTCTGCTTTAGTTCCTGAGCGGGGGTCCACTTTTAATGTTCCGTTCTGCTTTCCTTGGCCAGGTATTTTAACAGGCCCAGGGTCCTTCATGGCCCCAAAAGCCACCGGAGCTGAGAAGTATGGCCTTTGCTCTTGAGGGTCAAGGGGAGGGAGGTGAGCTGTCTGGGTAGCTAGTTGTGTCAGTTTGTGTGACGTGAGGCTCCCCAGCAGTCTTGGGTCGTCTGAGAGGTAGACGCAGTACTGTGTTGTAGGTAAGCAGTAGGAAGAAGGGCCACCACCGGCCATGGCAGTGAGATGTATGCTGACTCCTGTGCTAACCGTGGTGCAGAGCGTGACGTGTGGAGAATAAATAGACGTCGCGATCTGTGTCTGACTCTGTGTTTACCTCTGGGTGCCAACACCCTCTTAATCTCAAACTTCCAGGAACCCCCAAGCGTAGAGTTTGCAGATCACCGAGGCTGGTTGTGAGTTAGTCACCTTAGTGCCCTCAACAAGCAACCCCCTGTGTCAACCCTCCTTGAGTTGCCCCACCTTCATCCCTCCAGTCACAGAGAAGAACTGAGATTGGCAGAAGTGAAGTTCCTGATTCAGCCATTTTCCCCTGTTGGCTGGCTCCCCAAAATCACAAAATGCAATGATGAGATAACAGCTCAGGGACACTCAGTCCACTGAGGAAGACAGAAGGTGAGGCCTGGGCCATGGCTAGAAGGTGGCCAGGGTTCTTTAGGTCTAAGGCAGTGGGTCCCACCTAGGCAATCATAGCACATTTGGCAGTGTCTGGGGACATTTGTGATTGTCACGCTGCCAGCACCTACAATGGCCAGGATGGGCCAATCCAGAACAATCTGGCCCCAGTGTCCACAGTGCTGGGGAGGTGAGTGCCCAGAATAGGGCAGTGCGTTTCAACCTGCCCAGCCCAGCAATGTCTGGAACGTGGAACCTTGGTAGAAATACAAAGTCTTGGTCCCATCCTAGACCTACTAAATCGGGGTGGGGGTGGGGGTGCCCAGAGTGTGTGTATTAAACCCTCTGGGTGACTCCGATGCACACTAGAGTTTTGAGAGCCACTGGTCAGTCTGCGTGTGCCTCTTAATGTGTCAGCCAGTTCCCCGCTGGATCTGCATTTTAAATAAGCAGCCCAGGTGACTACAGCACACCTATTTGGAGAACCCCACTTTGAGAAACATCAGTGGACACTATAATACGCGCTGCATATCCTTATGTCTTCTAAGTTACCTCGGTTCATTGCCTCCTACCTTGTCCACTGCTGGGAGAACCTGCACAGCCTCTTCCAAATTTACTCTAAACCCAGCCCAAGTGTTCAGGACACATCCAGAAACTGTTCAGGAATCACAGGAGTGGAGGAGAGGGGGCGAGGAGGAGGAGCTGTCAACATCTCATCCCAAAAGCCCGCAGCTTGTGTGCCTTGATGAGAAGTATGTCAGATAATTACCACTTGATCCCACACAAGTTAGAAATAGGCTATTTCTGAATATTCCTGTCAGAGGTGCATTGAGCAAAGAAATGGCAATTAAACTTGGATTGAGTTTAAGTCGTGACTTAGGGTTCCAGGAGTAGGTTGGGACTTGAAATATAAAAGTGGCTACTGCTATCTTCGATTACGGGATGATGAAGGCTCTGCTGCCTGCTGCCTGCTGCTCTGCACTCCCGGTGTGTAATTCTGAGGCAGCTTGACCCCACAGGGACTAAACTATAAACCCTGCCAGATTAAGTCCCAGGAAGCAACAGGAGGAAACGAATTGTGTCTCAGAAAGCCAGGGGTGATTTTCTTCCCCGGGTACACTTGGCAATGTCTGGAGATGTTTTTGACTATCGTATCTGGGCAGAAGGGGGTTTCTGGCATGGATATGTGGAGCCAGGGGTTGCTACTCAGCACCATTGCAGTGCCCAGCATGGCTCCACCCCAGAGAACAGCCTGGCTTCAGTGTCCACAGTGCCCAGGGGGAGAAAACCCTGCCATGCAATATTACTGACACACTATCCCCATAGATAAATGTGTCAAAGACATGCTTGTCTCTAACCAGTTTGCCACCAGCAAATTAATTTGTCTACTGGCTTTAGAATGCCCCTTTATCTTGGAAGGAAAATATTTCACCCCTAACTGGGTGACTTGAAAACCTGAAATTAAATCCATTTCCCCATCTTGCAAAATCTGTTATTTCAAAATGTGAGTGAAAGGGAGAATTGTGCTCGCTTCGGCAGCACATATACTAAAATTGGAACGATACAGAGAAGATTAGCATGGCCCCTGCACAAGGATGACACGCAAATTCGTGAAGCGTTTCATATTTTTTTAAGAGTAGAATGTGAACGTTTTAAAACAATACCTGAGAAAATGACATGAAGGCTGTGTTGACCAGTTTGATGGAAGTATTTTGGATTGCATGTGAAAACCCCACACTGTACCCCAGAAGTGCATTGATGTACATAGTTACCATTCAATAAAAAAAAAGAAAGGGAAAATTTACCTAACAAATACAATTAGTGTAACGTAATTCTTTGTACCCTTAATGAATCCCAAACAATTAAAAAGTAAAAGCGAGCAGAGAGCAAGCGCCCAAGAATACAGCCCTAGGACGATGCACTAAGGCGATTCCACACGTGGACACCAGGGGGTACCCGCGGGCCTGTCCTGACAGAGCCGCCTGCATCTGTCTGGGGAAGCACCTGGATGAGAGAGAAGGGTACTTGTAGCTCATTCCTGAACAACGCAGCCTGGAGTCCAGATGTGGCCTTGCTCCAAGCGATTAGCTCTTAAGCCTGGTCCTCTTTTCGGAATAATAGGGAGAAAACATCCTCCTGAGCGGGGGAGCCCTTCTCGCATGGAGTAGCAAGGGTGCTCTCAAGTGACCAGTGGTCTCTGAGTTGCCTGGTGGGACATAGGGCCAAAGAGAATGAAGCTCTTCAGCAGTGAAAATAGAGGGTGCAGGGCAGCGCCTGTGGCCCAGTGAGTAGGGCGCCGGCCCATATACCGAGAGTGGCGGGTTCAAACCTGGCCCCAGCCAAACTGCAACAAATAGTAGCCAGGCGTTGTGGCGGGCGCCTGTAGTCCCAGCTACTCCGGAGGCCGAGGCAAGGAATCACCTAAGCCCAGGAGTTGAAGGTTGCCGTGAGCTGTGACGCCATATTACTCTACCGAGGGCGACAAAGTGAGACTCTGTCTCCAAAAAAAAAAAAAGAGTGCAAACAGACTCACAAAGTGTTTCCAGAAACCACAAACTCTGATTGGCTCAGGGCTGTCTCAGTTCTCTCCCACCCTCTTACCACTGTAATTTTTAAAACGTCTTGGTGGAGCCCATAGCTCAGTGGGTAGGACGCCAGCCACTACACCAAGGTTGGTGGGTTCGAATCTGGCCCAGGCCTGCTAAACAAAAATGACAACTGCAACCAAAAAATAGCTGGGCATTGTGGCGGGCACCTGTGGTCCCAGCTACTCGGGAGCCTGAGGCAGGGGAATTGCTTAAGCCCAAGAGTTTGAGGTTACTGTGAGCTGTGACGCCACAGTACTCTACTGAGGGCAAGATAGTGAGACTCTGTCTCAAAAAAAAAAAAAAAGTCTTACAGAATTATAACGAAGCTACACTGAAGTACTCAAATTGTAAGTGAACCATTTGATGAATTGTGACAAAGGGAACACACCCATATTATTGGCACTCAGACCAAGAAACAGAACTCAACCAGCAACTTCCAAACCACCCCAAGTAGTGACGTCCTAGCATTTGATGCCATGGATTAGTGTTGCCTCTTTTTTATACAACATTTGCACAAATAGAATCTGCAAAAAGGTAAAACCATAAGAATTAAGAAGAGAGTGCAGACTATATTCTCTCTCTCTCGCTCTCGCTCTTGCTCTCTCTTTCTTTTTTTTTAGACAAGGTCTCACTCTATCACCCAGGATAGAGTCCACTGGCATCAGCCTAGCTCACAGCTACTTATGAAGCTGAGAGAAGATCACTTGAGTTCAGGAGTTTGAGGCTGCAAGTGAGCTACAGGTATGAGTGTCCCACCGCACTCCAGCTGGGGTGACAGAACAAGACCCTGTTTCAAAAGGAAAAAAAGTGTTGTGGGACAAAAAAAGGACTTTAGGGAAAAACTAAAGGAATATGAAAAACAATATGGACCTTAGTAATAATGTATCGGTATTGGTTCATTAATAGCATGACAAATGTACCATGCTCATGTAAGATGTTAGTAAGAGAAACTGGGTGGGCAGTATATGGAGACTCTGTAGTATTTTTTTTTTTTTTGAAGACAGTCTCACTCTGTGCCCTAGGTAGAGCGTCATGGCATCCAAGCTCACAACAACCTTTAACTCTTGGGCTTAAGTGATTCCCTTGTCTCACTCTCCTGGGACAGGAGGGACTATAGGCACTCACCAGGACGCCCTGCTAGTTTTTCTATTTTTATTATTGTTTATTTTATTTTACTTTTGAGACAGAGTCTCAAGCTGTCACCCTGGGTAGAGTGCCATGACCTTACAGCTCACAGCAACCTCAAACTCTGGGGCTTAAACAATTTTCTTGCCTCAGCCTCCCCAAGTAGCTGGGACTACAGGCGCTTGCTACATTGCCCAGCTATTTTGTTGTTGTTGTTCTTATTGTTGCAGTTGCCATTGTTGTTTTAGCTGGCCTGGGCCAGGTTTGAACGTGCCAGCCTCTGTGTATGTGGCTGGAACCCTACCCACTGAGCTATGGGTGCTGCCAGTTTTTCTAGTTTTAGTATAGAAGGGATCTTGAACTCCTGAGCTCACTCAATCCACCAGCCTCAATCTCAAAACTCTGTACTATTTCTGTAATTTTTAATAATATGTTTATTCTAAACTAACAAGGTTTTAGGCTGGCACAGTGCCTCGTGCCTGTAATCTTAGCACTTTGGGAGCCTGGAAAAATGTTATTAACTGGAAAATGTAGATGAAGAGTATAAGAGAATTCATTGTGTTATTCTTGCAGCTTTTCTATAATTTTAACATAGTTTTGAAACATAAAGTTAGGGTTGGCACCCATAGCTCAGTGAGTAAGGCACCAGCCACATACACCAAGGCTGGTGGGTTTGATCCGGACCCTGGCCTGCTAAACAGCAACGACAACTGCAACCAAAAAATAGTTGGCCATTGTGGTGGGCGCCTGTAGTCCCAGCTACTTGGGAGGCTGAGGCAAGAGAATCGCTTAAGCCCAAGAGTTTGAGGTTGCTATGAGCTGTGATGCCACTCTACTGAGGGCAATATAGTAAAACTCTTTCTCAAAAAAAAAATATAAAGTTAAAAAGAAGAAATGCAGTATCATTTTTAAAAACTTGTTATTTTATTATATATATATATATAGAGAGAGAGAGAGAGAGAGTCTCACCATGTTACCCTCTGTAAAGTGCTATTGTGTCACAGCTCACAGCAACCTCAAACTCTCAGGACTTAAGCGATCCTCTTGCCTCAGCCTCTCAAGTAGCAGGGACTACAGGCACCTGCCACAATGCACATCTATTTTGTTTTCTTTTTTGTTGCAGTTGTCATTGTTGTGTTTTAGCTGGCCTGGGCCAGGTTCGAATCCACCAGCCTTGGTGTATGTGGCTGGTGCCCTACCCACTGAGCCATGGGCGCCACCTATTTTATATATATTTTTTGGAACAGGGTCTCACTCTGTCACCCTGGGTTGACTGCCATGGTAACTTCATAGCTCACAGTGACCTCAAACTTGTGGGCTCAAGTGATCCTCTTCCCTCAGCCTCCCAAGTAGCTGGGGTTATAGGTGACTGCCACAACACACTGACAATTTTTCTATATTTAATAGAGATGGAGTCTCACTCTTGCTCAGGCTGGTCTTGAACTCCTGAGTTTAAGCAATCTACCTGCTAAGGTTTAACTTTTTTTTTTTTAGACACAGGATCTTGCTATGTTGTCCAGGCTGGATTCAAACTCCTGGGCTTAAGCAATCCTCCAGTCTTAGCCTCCCAAAATGCTAGGATTACAGGTATAAGCTATTGCACCTGGCCTATTCTGCATTGTTTTCATTTTTACTTCCAAGATTATCATCATGGATCAAACATATTTTTTTATATTTATTCACTTGTTATATTTGTTCTCCTGTGAATCATCTATTCATCTCTCTTCTTATTTTTATTTTAAGATGATTGTTCTTTACCAAGGGCTCTGTCTAATCTATGGATTATCAACATTTCCTCCCACCTGTCAATTGTACTTTAAGCCCATTCATAGTCTTTTACTGTAGAAGATTTTGGAAATGTTCAATGCAGTCAAAATTTTTTTTTTTTT
>NW_003852424.1:15531685-15553463 GCF_000181295.1 Otolemur garnettii | reverse complement strand
TTAGCCGCTTGAGCCACAGGCACTGAGCCAATGAGGTCAAATTTATCAGTATTTTTTTTTCTATCTCACTCTGAAGATTCTTGCTCACACATAGCTCATGGGACATAGGAGGTTTTCAGAAACACATATTCAGGGAATAAAAACCCACAGCATATGCAGTTCCTTCTTTGAGCAGCCTTATTCTTTAAATAATTATGAATAAATATTTCACATTATAAATTCTTCCATAGAAAGGAATTATCATGTGGCATTTACCTGATGGGCTGGTATTACAAGCCATCTCTTTCTTGTGAATTATGGAAACAGAAACAGAATCCAGTCACTCTGTGTCTCATAATAAAAATAGCTACCCACATAGTGCGTGTTCCACATGATAAAACAAGCACCATGCAGGCAGAAAATGGTATTAAATGCTAAGAACTCATAGACATCTCCTACATAACCTCTGTGAAACTGAACTCAATCTTTTGACACCTTCAGTATCTGTGCCTCCTCCAGCCTTTCCTATTTTAGTGAACAACACCAAACCAGAAGGCTAGAAGTCATCCCTGACACCTCCTTCCCCTGCCACCTACAAGGCAAACCAGTGCCAAGTCCTATCGGTTCACCCTCCAAAATATTTCTCAAATTCACCCATTCTCCTTCATGTCCCCCTTCTATTCCCTCAGCAAAACTTCCATTGATTCTTGCCCAAATGACTCTTAACTAGCCTCTCTGCTTCCATTCTTGTTTCTCTATAGTTCAATCTTTCTCTGTATGTGACTCAAAATAACCTTAGAACATAAACTAGATTACAACCTTCACCTGCTTAAAAACCTTCATTGAATCACATTACACTTACCGTAAAATCTAAATTCTATAGCATAATCTATGGGCCTTACCTTACCTCTCATCTCTCCTAACATTAATCAAGCCTGGCTTCCTCAAATACAGCAAGCCCTTTTCTACTTTTTCTCTTTTTTCTTTTTTCTTTTTTAACGAACGATCCTCTATGTAGTCCCTACTTTTTAGCACACTTGACTTGGGTTAATTCCCACAAAGAATTCTTTCTGTTTTTATCTTCATGGCCCTTAGTCAAACCTATAGTTTTTCTGTTATATGTGTGTATTAGTTACAGGCAGCCCAGAAACTGCCTATATCTACTGCTGCATGACAAATTACCCCCAAACTTAATTGCTTGAAATAGCATGTATCATCTCAGTTTCTGTGGTTGAGGAATCCAAGTGCAGCTTGGCTGGGTTTTCTGTTTCAGGGACTTTCAGAGGCTGCAATTAAGGTAACCACTGGAAAGTAGTCTCATCTGAAGGCTCAGCTGGAGCAGGACCCCTTTCCAGGATCACAAATGGAGATGTTACCAGGATTCAATTTCTTATGGGCTCTTATATTGAGGGTCTCATTTCCTTGCTGACTATTGACTGGAGGGACCCTCAGTTCCTCGCCACATGGCCTGTCCAGCATCTTAGATTGTTCCACCAAAGCATGAACGCCAAGAAGGTGATAGAGTGTAGAAAAATGGAAGTCACAGGCTCAGCGCCTGTAGCACAGTGGTTAGGGCCCCAGCCACGTACACCGAGAGTGGCAGGTTCAAACCTGGCCTGGGCTGGCTAAACAACTGCAACAAAAAAATAGCCAGGTGTTGTGGTGGGGGCCTGTAGTCCCAGCTACTTGGGAGGCTGATGCAAGATAATCACTTAAGCCCAAGAATTTGAGTTTGCTGTGAGCTGTGATGCCATGACACTCTACTGAGAACAACATACTGAGACTCTGTCTCAAAAAAAAAAAAAAAATGGAAGTCACAATCTTCCATAACCTAATCACAGAAATGACATATCACCACTTTACCATATTCTATTTGTTAGAATCAAATCGTTAGGTCCAGTATACACTCAAGGAGAAGGAATTTCACACAAGGGTGTGAATACCAGGAGGAAGGGAGCCTTTGGGATGGTCATAGTCTGCTTCCTACAGTATGTTTCATTAATAACTGTCTCTCTCACTGGACTATAACCTTTGAGAGAAGGGGTTTCGCTTTTTTTCCCATTTTATTCTTTTAAACTTTTAAAATTTATTTTTAGAAATTGTGATTACATACACACAACATAAAATTTACTATTTTAACCATTTTAAATGTACAGTTCAGAGACATTAAGACCACTCACATTGTTGTGCAACCATCACCACCCACCATCTTTTCCAGAACTTTCTCATCTTCCCAAACTGAATCTCTAGCCCCATGAAACACTAATTCCTCACCTCCCTTCCAAATCCCTGGAACCACCCTCCCACTTCCTGTCTCTGTGAATCTGATGACTTTAGGGACCTCCTATGAGTGGGATACTATGAAATTTGTCTTTTTGTGACTGGCTTATTTCACTCAGCATTTTTTCCCTGCCTAGCTCCTTGGTAGGCCAGCAAAAAGATTGGGAGCAACAAATGAATCTAGATTTATCTTCCATAAGTCTGGTTGCTTTTATGAGGCTGTGGAATAATCAATCTTTTTCAATTTATCTTTAAAAAGGTGACTTGTTAATAATCAGCCTTGCTTTTACTTGATCTTCAGCAGCATCAAAATAACCACCAAAATTCCATTAAAATATTTTGGCTCTATTACATCTCTGATAAAAATTCTGTAATGGTTTTATATTTCCCTCAAAGTTCTGTCAACTTTGGGAAGGCCTCTAAGGTCTTTCATGATCTCCCTCATCTCCAACTACAGTTTCCCACCTCACTTTTTGTTGTGGCCATGGCAGCCTTGTACACTCCCAGCCTCAGAAGTTCCTTCTGCCTGTGGAATGATTTGCCTTCATATGTCCATTTGACTAACTTCTCCATATTCTAGTCTCTTCTTAAATATCTCTCAATGAGCTCTATCTGACCATCTTATTTAAAATAAAAGTCCACCACTTAGCATTTTTTTTTTGAGACAGGGTCTCATTCTGTCATCCTGGATTAAGTGCTGCAGTGTCATGGCTCACAGCAACCTCAAACTTTTGGGTTCATGCTATCCTCATGCCTTAGCTTCCTGAGTAGCTGGGACTACAGGCACCTGCCATAACTCTTTTTTTAGTAGAGGTAGGGGTCTTGCTCTTGCTCAGGCTGGCCTTTTTTTTTTTTTTTGAGATAGAGTCTCACTATGTTGCCCATGGTAGAGTGCTGTGGCATCACAGCTCACAGCAACCTCAAATTCTTGGACTTAAGTGATTCTCTTGCCTTAGCTTCCACTACAGGCACCCTCCACAATGCCCAGCTATTTTTTTAGAGATGAGGGTCTCACTCTTGCTCAGGTTGGTCTCGAAGTGGTGGGCTCAGGCAATCCACCCACCTCAGCCTCCCAAGTGCTGGGATTACAGGCATTAGCCACTGAGTCCTGCCACTCAAGCTGGTCTTTAATCTCCTGCGTTCAGGCGATCCACCCTCCTTGGCATCCCAGAATGCTAGGATTACAGGCATGAGCTATTGCACCCAGCCAACCTAGCAATCTTTTTTTTTTTTTAATCTAGCAATCTTAATAGCCCTTATTGGGCTCTATTATTCTAGAACACTTATCAGCACTGTCATAACTCTCTGATTTGTTATGCCTATTATTTCCCATAGAAGCTAAGCTTTGAAAGGAGAGAGATTTTTGTTTTGTTCACAGATGTTCTCCTAGAAAAAGTCCTGGCACATAGACACTCAACTAAGTTTTTTTTTTTAAACACATGTATTGGCTCGGCGCCTATAGCTCAACCGGCTAAGGCGCCAGCCACGTACACCTAAGGTGGCGGGTTCGAATCCCCAGCCTGGACCCGCCAAACAACAATGACGGCTGCAACCAAAAAATAGCCAGGCGTTGTGGCGGGCGCCTGTGGTCCCAGCTACTTGGGAGGCGGAGGCAGGAGACTCGCTTGAGCCCAGGAGCTGGAGGTTGCTGTGAGCTGTAATGCCACGGCACTCTGCCCAGGGGGACAGCTTGAGGCTCTGTCTCAAAAAAACAAAACAAAACAAAACAAAACACACATGTATTCATTCAGGCCGGGTGCAATGGCTCACACCTGTAATCCCAACACTCTAGGAGGCTGAGGCTGGCAGATCACCTGAGGTTACAAGTTTGAGACCAGCCTGAGCTAGAGTGAAACCCTGTCTCTGAAAATAGCTGGGCATTGTGGTGGGTGCCCGTAGTCCCAGCTACTTGGGAGGCTGAGGCAAAAGAATCGCTTGAGCCCAGGAGTTTGAGGTTGTTGTGAGCTATGATGCCATCGCACTCTACTGAAGGCAACAAAGGGGATTCTGTCTCAAAGAAACAAAAACAAAACACATGTGTATTAATTTACATTATTATTTTTTGTGGTGAGAATACTTTAAATCTACTTTCTTATAAACTTTAAGTATATAATACATTGTTATTAACTGTAGCCACTATGATATAACTTGAATGTATTCCTCCTGTCTCTCAACAGAGATTTGTTGAATTGATGAATCTGCTTCTCAAAAGTATGGAGATTTCTCAGAGAACTAAAAATATAACTACCATACAATCCATCAATCCCACTACTGGGTATCTAACCAAAGGAAAATAAATCAATTTATTAAAAATATGCCTGAACTTGTATGTTTATTACAGCACTGTTCAAATAACAAAGATACAAGATCAACCCAAGTGTCCATCAATGGAAAATTGGATAAAGGGAATGTGGCACATACACACATCCTGGAATGCTCAATGAAATCTATTCAGCCCTGCAAAAGAATGAAATAATTTATTTTGCAGCCACATGGATGGAATTGGAGGCCATTATCGTAAGTGAAACAACTCAGACAGATACTGCATGTTCTCACTTAAAAGTGGGAACTAAATAGTGTGTTCACGTGGAAGAGGGATGTAGGCGGGAGGTGGTGGGTGATGGCAGGCTGCTTGGGGGTACAATGTGTGTTGCTCCAGTGATGGATGTGCTGAATGTCCTGACTGCACCACATTGCAATATATCAATGTAACAAAATTGAACTTGTACCCCCATTAATATATGGAAATTAAAAATAAAATAATCTGCTTCTTAAGGGGACGGGAAGGGCCTCAGCAGGTAGGACACTCGTAGAGGAACCGTCTCTCTTAGGAAATAACGTCCCGTCCACAGCCCAGCGTCCATCACAGCGGAATTCAGCACCAGCCGTCCCTGGACAGCTCTGGAAGCCAAACGCTACCGGAACCGCTCCTCTATGATCCAAGTTTGCCGCCGGAGCCTCTTGATGGCTGCGCCAGCCGCTCCGCGGGAAGAAACTACTTTACTCTGCCGGTAGGAGAGGTAGAGTCGTAGAATGAGTGGCAACCTTAATAGCCAATGATTCGTGGTAATTGGCTGGCGGATCTCGGGACGGCCAATGGGCATGGACATAGGCGGGGCGAGGGCAGCGGCACCCCAAGCTGAGGGCTGCTTAAGGCGGCAGCTGTGGGGTCCAGACCGCGCGGCCGTTGGGCGGCAGGTGGTCCTATACCGCGGGCAGAGGGCCAGGCAGAGGTACGTATGAGCCGGAGATATGGGCCCGAGGCGGCGGGGCCGGGTGGGGCCGGGCGGCCGGTGGCCTGGCGGACTCGCTGGCCTGTTAGCTGAGGCCCTCCTCTGGCGTCGGACGGCGCGAGGCACACAGGAGGCTCTCAATAAGTGCTGGATGAATGAATGAGTCCGTTCACCCGTGGCCCACCTCGATCAGCGCCCCCATTTGAGAGCCCTCCCGTTTGAGAGTGTTCAAGCCACCCTCACCCGCCACTCTACATACTGGGGCATCCAGCTATCAGATTGGTGTTTATTGGGTGCCTACTATGTGTTTCTGTTGCTCTGCACTGGGTCCTGCGGGTCTTGAGCTACCTTGTCCCCAAGGAGGTTACAGCCTAGAAGAAGAGACTACTTTTAAAGACTAAATAATGTAGTTTTCCCTGCAGTACACAATAGAAGAAATTACGCGAGGGGAGGAGAGGTCGGGGTCTTTCTCACCGGTGGCGGGAGACCCAAATGAAATGAGGGAGCAGCCATAGGAAGAACTGGGAAAGGGGGGAGTGGACCACAAGGATAGGGAAGGGGCTTAGATTCTTCCCAATAATGGTGACATTTGGGGGTCCAGGGTGAAATCTACTCCACTTTGGCTCTCAAGTCATATAAAGAGGCCCTTCTCAGAATCCACATTTCAACTTGCCTATTTGTTCAACCAGCGATTGCTGAGCATCTGTTCTCGTGTGGTGGGTACAAGGCATACGGCTTATAGCAGAGGTCTTGGCTTGGCACCCGTAGCTCAATGGTAAGGGTGCTGGCCACATACACCAGGGCTGGCAAGTTCAAACCCAGCCTGGGCCTGCTAAACAACAATGACAACTACAATAACAACAACAAAAAAAAAGCCAGGCGTTGTGGTGGGCACCTGTAGTCCCAGCTACTTGGAAGGCTGAGGCAGGAGAATCGCTTAAGCCCAAGAGTTTGAGGTTGCTGTGAGCTGTGATGCCACGGCACTCTACCAAGGGTGACATAAAAAGACTCATCTCAAAAAAAAAGTAGAGGTCAGCCAGATGAAGATATCACTGGATTGCAGGGGTGGGGTTGGGGTGTTGTAGGCAGAGAGACAATAACCCGTGCAAAGGCCCTGAAGCTCAAACAAGCTTAGTACACTCAAGGTCCAGACCTTTAGCATTAAGGTAAAGAGGTGGCATTTTATGTCAAGGTGGTGGGAAGCTGCTAGAGAAGTACCATTCAGTAGAACAATCTGTAGCAACAGAGATGGTCTCTGTCTGTGCTGTATAATATAGTAACCTGAGGCTCCTATGGTGACCAAACAGAAAAAATGTGGCCTGTGAGACTGAGGGGCTGAATTTTAGATTTTATTTAATTTTAATTAATTTAAACAGACACATGCAGCTAGACGGCCCAGCACTGGAGGATTTTCTGTAGGAGGCAGTGACGTGCACCAAGCTGGGAGAATGGAATGAAGTCATTGGTGTGACAGACTCAGTCACCAGAGCTGGTTAGATGATCGGGCAGCTAACACACTGTTCACAGTTGCTGGACTGAGGCATGAGCCTCCAGCTGCATGGTCTGGCCCAGTAGCACGTGGTGGGGCTACAGTGTGTGCCTGCTCATGGTTTGGGCCCTGCAGTGATTGGAGCAGCCTAGGTTTCCACCATGATGAAGTTGTTAGTGGCCAAGATCCTTTGTATGGTGGGCGTGTTCTTCCTTATGCTGCTGGGCTCTCTGCTCCCTGTGAAGATCATCGAGACGGATTTTGAGAAGGCCCATCGCTCGAAAAAGATCCTCTCTCTCTGCAACACCTTTGGAGGCGGGGTCTTCCTGGCCACTTGCTTCAACGCTCTGCTGCCTGCTGTGAGGGAAAAGGTATGAGTTCCTTGGGTAGAGGCAGCAGCCCTGTGGCACATTATGGCTGAGGGGCTCTGATGTATTTTCAACACTAATTCTAAGGTCAGTGGGGGCCTTGATGGTAAAAGGGTGATACAAAGTAGAAATGAATTTGCTGTGTGATTGTGAATTGGATGCCTTCTCTTTCTGTGCCTTACCTGATAAACAGAGGGTTTGTGCTTGACCTGGGATTCCCAAGGGGGGGCTTGTCCATTGTCACCTGATACATTTTCAGACCAGACCACCCAGGTAGTACACACTCTGTCTGGAAGCTGGAAAGTGTGACCTTTCTTCTTTAGTTCCCATATTAGTCAGCTATTGCTGTGTAATGAGTTGTAACAAATGTAACATGTTAAGAAACATTTATTACCTCATCATTTCTGTGAGTTAAGAGTCTGGGCACTGATCCAGGGCCTCACAGTGGTTCTCAACCTTTCTAATGCCGCGGCCCTTTAGTACAGTTCCTGTGGGTTGCAGCCCTTTAATATAGTTCCTGTGGGTTGCAACCCATAGGCTGAGAACTGCTGTCCTAGTCTGTGGTCTCATCTTAATGTTTGACCGGGGATGGGTTGGCTTCCAACCTCATGTGGTTTTAAGGCTGATTCAGTTTTTCGCTGGTTCTCAGACCATGGGCCTCTCTGTTTCTCACTGGCTGTTGGCCAGGGGCAGCCTTTGGTACCTCGCTATGTGAGCCTCCCTGGTGCGGTCAATTGCTTCATCTGAAAGCAGAGGAGACAGTAGAGCTACCTATAAGACAGAAGCTACAAATTCATGTACCGTAGTTATAGAAGTGTTGTCCCTTCACCTCTGTCCTAGCATTCTGCTGGTTGGAAGGAAGTTCCAGGTCCCTCCCCTACTCCAGGGGTGAGGACCTTGCAGGGATCACTGGGGCCCATCTTGCAATCTGTCCACTCCAAGTCCTAAAATGACTTGGTCCTCAAGCTCTTCAAAAATCAGGAGTTCTTATAGGGCCACAGCCAGATGGGCCATTGTCATGTTTGCTGGGGACCCCAGGTGAGTTGCTTCCTGTCTCTGGGTCAATGGCAGATATGGTGGTTGGGTTTGAGTTGGCCTGCATGCTTGGTTGAAATGTGAGGACCTCATTTGCTTCCTCTACCCCAGAAATTACAGAAGTCCTGAGTTTACCAGCCCTCTCCTCTGTTTTTTTCTTATGCCACATTTCCAGAAAGGAAGAGAAGTGCTGTTGTCTAGGATTTATTCCTTGGAGCCTGTTAGTGTGGTGGGTACAATTTCAGGATGGCCCAATGCTTCCATCTCCTTGTGTGCATGGCCTGGATTGTTCTTTTCCCTAAATGTGGACAGGACTCGGACCACAATGGGGTGTCACTGCCACAATTATATCATCCAACAGGAAGGATTTTGCAGCTGTGATGATGTCAAATGAGTTAAGATCAAGTAAGTCTAAAGGGAGAGTGTCTGTGAGGGCCTGGCCTAATCAGGTGAGCCTGTCACCCTCCTGGCCTTGTAGAGGCAAAAAGCTGTGGTGTACAAGGGATGAGACATGGGACAAGAATCCCAGGTGGCCTCTAGGTGCTGAGAGCCATCTCCTATCAACAGTCAGCAGGGATGCGGGGACCTCAGAGGAGGTGGATTCTGCCAGTCCCCTGTAAGCTTTGAAGAGGACACCTCAGATGAGGTTTCAGCCCAGTGAGACCTTGAGCAGAAGACCCAGCCAACCTGTGCCTGGATTTCTGACATTCAGAACTGATAAGATGCATTGAGTTGTTTTGTGCCTCTACGTCTGTGTTCATTGGTTATGCAGCATTAAAAACGAACAGTTGGCACCAAGAAGGATAAAAATCTCAGTTGTGCTGGACACAGTGCTCAGACCTGTAGTTCCAGCTACTTAGGAGGCCAAGGCAGAAAGATGGCTTGAACTCAGGGGCTCCAGACCAGGCTGGGCAACATAGTGAGACCCTGTCACTACAAAACATTATTAAAAGACCCTGTCTTTAATATGGTTATGTCATATCCATCCCCCTTTTTCTCACATGCGCATTATTTCATCTCTAGTCCACCTCCAACCACAGGCTGGACCATTGTAGTGGGCCTTCTCAGGACTCCCCAAACTGTCCCCCTACACCTGCCCTCAGGCTCACCAGCCTAGAGATGTGTCCCTCCTCCAGACCCTACAGCCTCACAGACACTCTTCAGCACCCAGCTCACAGTTCTTTGTGGGTCAGTCTTATCTTTCCTGGTGATTGTTTGTCTCTTTGGGCATAGCTGGAGTTTCTTGTGAGCTGGGTGTCCCCAGGTGAGGCATGTGAAAGACCTCTAGTAGCTGTTTAGTGAACAAATAAAATGACTTCTCTATAGAAACACAGCCTTCCACTGCAGTCGGGGTCTCGTCCAGGGATGATCTTGTCTCCAGGGGACCCTAGGCTATGTCTGGAGATATTTTGGTTATCAGAACTGGGGAGCTCCAGCTATAGAGTTGGTGGGCACAAAGACACGACTCAGCACCTTGCAGGGCCCAGGATGTCCCCAGCCCAGAGAATGATCTGGCCTTGAATGTCAGTACCTTGCCCCCAACCCAGTCATGAAAACCAAAAATGTTTGTAGGCATTGTTAAGTGTCCCCTGGGGACACAGAATCACCCCAGTTGAGAAGCACTACATGTGTGTCTGTGTGTGGTCTCTCTCTGCGTGTATATTTGTATGCATGTGTGTATTTACAGGTTGTAAGGAAGTATATGTGAGTGTGCTCACATGCTTATAGATTATAAGGAAATCTGTGATGGGAAGAAGCAGGTGGTGTAAGTGTTGGAGTTTTCCTCTAGTGTTGGAGTTTTCTTGTTGTGATTTTCCTCTAGTTTAGTCCTGAGGTCTTTCTCCTGGGTATGGCTCTATGCTCTCATCCTGATGAGGGGGTGAGAGCATCAGGGCCATACCCTGCCCTGATAGTGCCCCAGGGGAGGTGGCCATGGCTCTTTATGGTGCCCTTTGGGATATTTCTTTATCCTGGTTAAAGGCCTAGTGCGTAAGTGGGACCTGTAACCAGGTGGCCCTCTCACAGGAAGCTTGTTTATCATGGAGATACGCTTGTGGCTCTTGTCTGACCTGAGTCCAGTTTCTTCTTACCAAGGTGATCCCTCTCAGGAGAGTCCTGACAAGGACAGTTAGGTTCAGGTGTGTCAGTCAGGCAAGACAAGAGACAGCACAATAAAACCCATGGAGCAGCAGGGGCAGTGTTAACTGTTTACAACCACAGAGGGAGGGCAGCAGGCCTGTAGGCCATGCCAGCTCAGCTAGTGGGTAGAGGGAGTGAGGGAGAGCAGGTGAGTGCACTCAAGGTACTGGGCATTACTCAAACAGGTTTCCAGAGGGGAGTTCTCATTGGCAGATTTGGGGGCAACAGGTGCCAGCTCTGAGTGCTGTGGCTGTGACAGAGAGGGGGTCATTTGGGCAAGTCTGCCCAGTCTGTGCAGGGTATGGGTTCAGACACGAAGTCATGTCAGGTGTATCCAGCCATCCCAGAGGGAGGTGGTCCGAGGTGAAGACATAATGGATCAACCTCCTTGAGGATCTGGGAGGAGGCAGAGAATGAATCTGTGTCAGGGTAAACAAGCCCAGTTTCTGGTGTGAGAGGATGCAGAGGCCACATGAAATGCTAAGAATCCACTGCAGGGCACCTGGGTTAGGGACAGTACTTGGAAATTTATATATAAGCTGAACCCAAAGGGTGTAAAGCTGAGGGAGAAATGTCCCAGGCCCAAGGCTGGAAAGAGCTTGGGGTCTGCAAATGACTACAGACCCAGGAAGAATGAACCTAGGCCCTAAGAGAGCTCCCCTCACCTCGTGGGGTGGCATCCAGAACTGTGCTATTCACCATAGCAGCTGCGCCCCATGCCTGCTGTTCATCTTTCAGTGAATTAAAATTGATAAAACCCAATATTCTGATCCTTGGGTGCATCAGCCATATTTCAGGTTCTTATTGGCCCCAGCAGCTTCTGTGTCAGACAGCACAGACACAATACATTTCCATCACCTGGGAAGTTCTGTGCCAGTGAGCCTCATATACATTCATTCCCAGCATGTCACCCAGGGCCAGCAAGCCCCACACAGGCATCAGGTTTCAGCAGGGCTAGTTCCCTCAGGATCTTTGGGTGACCATGAAAGAGAATCCATCCTATGCCTCTCTCCTGGCTTCTGGGGGTGGCCAGTATCCTTGGCATCCCTTGGCTTATAGACACATCACCCTGACCTCTGCCTCCATCCTCACAGGTCCTTCTCTCTGGCATCTGTGATGTCTCCTTTTCTACCTCTTGTGAGGGTACCTATCACTGGGAATCCAGGGTGACCTCATCTTAAGGTCCTGACCTTATCCAGTATAGTAAAATGTCATATATGGGTGGCTTAAACAGTCAAAATGTATTTTCACAGTTCTGGAGGCCAGGAGTCCAAGATTAAGGAGCTGACAAAGCTGGTTCCTTTTGAAACCTCTCTCTTTGCTGCCTCTTCACATGATTGTCCTTGGTGCTGTGGCATCATAGCTCACAGCAACCTCCAACTCCTGGGCTCAAGTGATTCTCCTGCCTTCACCTCCCAAGTAGCTGGACTACAGGCGCCCGCCACAACGCCTGCTTATTTTTTGGTTGCAGCCGTCATTATTGTTTGGCAGGCCCGGGCTGGATTAGAACCGGCTGGCCCAGGTGTATGTGGCTGGCACCTTAGCCACTTGAGCCGTAGGCACCAAGCCTCTTTCCTTTTTATTTTTAAAGACAGTCTTAAGCTGTCACCCTGGGTAGAGTGCTGTGGTGTCACAGCTCATAGCAACCTCAAACTCTTGGGCTCAAAGTATTCTCTTGCCTCAGCCTCCCAAGTGGCTGGGACTACAACACCCGGCTATTTTTTTGTTGTTGTTTTAGTTGTCATTGTTGGTTAGCTGGCCCAGGCTGGGTACGGACCCACTAACTTCAGTGTATGTAGCTGGTGCTGTAACCACAATGCTAAGGGCGCCGAGCCAGTTTTTCTGTTTTTAGTAGAGATGAGGTCTCACTTTTGCTCAGGCTGATCTCTAACTCGTGAGTTCAAGCAATCCACCTGCCTTGGCCTCCCAGATTGCTAGGATTACAGGTGTGAGCCACCGTGCCCCACCTCTTCCTTTTGTTATTAGAAAACCTGTCCTAGGCAGCTCACGCCTATGATCCCAGCACTTTGGGAAGCGAAGGCAGGATGATTGTTTGAGGCCAGGAGTTAGAGACCAGACTGGACAATATAACCAGACCCTATCTCTATAAAAAATTTAAAAATTAGCCACAGTGGTGGTGCACATCTGTGGTCCCAGCTACTTAGGAGACTAAGGTAGGAGGGTCACTTGAGCCCAGGACTTTAAGGCTGTAGTGAGCTATTATGATGGCACTGTACTCTAGCCTGAGTGACAGAGACCCTGTTTCTCAAAAAAATAAACAAGTCTTATTAGATTAGAAACCTGGCCCCAGTTACCTCATCTTTGCTTAATTGCCTCTTTAAATACTTTATGTTTACCCCATCTCCAAAAAAAAAGTCGGGCATCATGGCGGAAGCCTGTAGTCCAGCTACTTGGGAAGCAGAGGCAAGAGGATTGCTTGAGCCCAAGAGTTTGAGGTTGCTGTGAGCTATGACGCCGTAGCATGCTACCAGGGAGCAAGAAAATGAGACTCTGTCTCAAAAAAAAGAAAAAAAAAAGACTTTATCTCCAAATGTTGTATCTTGAGCTACTGCATGTTGAGGGACCTCAACATATGAGTTTAGGGAGGACACAATTTGGTCTGTAACACTTTAATTACATCTGCAGTTATTCCAAGTAGTCTTACCCTGAGGTTCTTTGGGGAGCCCCAGTTCACCATAGTACATTAAAATTGTTTGGTCATTGTAACTCGAGACCTCATAATTCCTTATGATGGATGATCTTTTTTTTTAATCCATCGCAGGTGAGCACTCCCTACCCCCGTTTTTTAACTTCTATGTGACTCAGGTATTTCTATACTTTTCTGATCAAATGGTGAATGTGTCTCTCTGTCCTGCACATGTCCTCTGCTCCAGCTCCAGAAAGTTCTGAGCCTTGGGCACATTAGCACCGACTACCCACTGGCGGAAACACTCATGATGCTGGGCTTCTTCCTGACGGTCCTCCTGGAGCAGATGGTGCTGAACTTCCGTAAGGAGAGGCCATCCTTCATCGACCTGGAGACCTTCAATGCTGGCTCAGATGTGGGCAGCGACTCAGAGTATGAGAGCCCCTTCATGGGGGCTGCACGTGGCCATGCACTCTATGTGGAACCCCATGGCCATGGCCACAGCCTGAGCATGCAGGGCCTGGCACACCCCAGCCCTGTGCGCCTGCTCAGCCTGGCTTTCGCCCTGTCAGCCCATTCGGTCTTTGAAGGCTTGGCCCTGGGCCTGCAGGAGGAGGGCGGGAAGGTCGTGAGTCTGTTCTTAGGTGTGGCTGTCCATGAGACATTGGTGGCAGTGGCCCTGGGCATCAGCATGGCCAGGAGTGCCATGCCCCTGAGGGATGCAGCCAAGCTGGCGGTGGCTGTGAGCATCACAATCCCCTTGGGTGTGAGTGTGGGCCTGGGCATCGAGAGCAGCCAGGGCATGCCCAGCAGTGTGGCCTCTGTGCTGCTACAGGGCCTGGCAGGCGGCACCTTCCTCTTTGTCACCTTCTTTGAGATCCTGGCCAAGGAGCTGGAGGAGAAGAGTGACCGCCTACTCAAGGTCCTCTTTCTGGTGCTGGGTTATGCCGCCCTGGCTGGCATGGTCTTCCTCAAGTGGTGAGTGTCTGTGCCAGTCCTCACCACCGCCACTCCACCAGGAGCCCTGGCTGGACCTGGGCCACATCTGCAAGACAGAGCGAGTGCTGTGCCCCTGCTGCTGCTGCCTACGCGCAGGGACCTTGGACCAGGCTGCACCCCAGCCCCATACCCCAAGCCTCAGGGCACTGCTCCTTTTTGAAATACTCTTAAAAGTATTTACCAAAGCTGCATGGCTGTGAACCTTGGGCAGGGGATCTTGTAACTCGGGGAAGTGGGCCTGGGCCAGGCTGGGTAGCTGTGTACCCCTAGCCTGCAGATCAGGATAGGGGCATTTGTGCAGCTGTACCCAGAGCAGGAGCAGCACTGTCCACACCATGGGAACTGGTTAGGAGGTTCCAAGGCCCATATCCACTGCCTGGCCATGTTACTAAGACCAGACCCCTTTAGCAACCTCCCCCCAAGTCCTGAGAGCATCCTAAGGTTTATTAGAGGTTTACATTGCTGCAGTGGGGCACTGCAGATGATTTCTGAAGAGATCTCTTCAACATGGGATGCCCATTCACAGCCATATAGCCTGTGCTCTGTCCCTCCTGCTATGCTAGGGTGTGCCACAGAACATAGACTTTTCCTGAACCCTCAGGGGTACCATCTTCTATCCTTCTGGTACAGCCCCCTTGGAACAGGGAGGAGGCTAAAGCCACCAGGCCAGGTGAGCATCTTGGTTTTCTGAGGTACATGAGCATAGCCAGGGCTTCTTGCAATCGGTGCTCTGCTCCAGACATGTCCAGAGTCTCCTGAGGAAGACAGGTCCCTCTGGCCATGGGGCTGGGGCCCTGTGGTGCTATGTGCCACCAGGCACAACACATGGTGAAACCAGTCACTGCCCTAGGGGGTAGGAGGGCAGGAGACAAACAGCTGGGCATGGGCAAGGGAAGCCCTGGGCTCCAGTTCCGTGGCAACCTCCCCTCAGCCTGGCCTGTTGTCCCAGTAACCTTGGCTGATGTGTCTTGAGAAATGAGAGTTGGGTGAGACACCTTCCTTTGGGATTTTGCTCTGCCTGGCTTGAAGCCACCTGTGGTGCAACAGGAGGGAGCCCAGCCTGGCAGCCTGGGCTGAGTGTTCTAGCAGGCTGCACCCACCTTAAGTCCCAGCTGCCCAGTTCTGTTAGGGGCTCCTTGTGACCAGCTGTTCCCACATCCTCCCTCATCTACTCAGCACTGGGCATTAGGGCCCAGGTACACTCCTTTCTAGAATCCTGGGTTCCCTTCCTGTGCTCAGATGACCATGCCATGGGGGGACCAGTTAAGTACCTCAGCAAGAAGAGGTCCCCATCTGTCTCATGGCCTGGGCTCAGCAGGGCCTCCTCTCCATCACTTCAGCCAGATGGAAAATTCCTGGCCCAGCTAATGACTTACTGAGGGGTAGGCACACCTGGCTAGCTGGCCTTTTGCAGCCAGCTCAACCTTACCAGGCTCAGGAAAAAATAACCTTCAAAATAGCCCTGGCCCCTAAGAGTTGTGAGAAGTTTCAGGAAATAAATCAGAATTCACCCTCCCCAAACTCTTGGGAGGCTGAACATGTGCCCCAGCCCGTCCCCCCTAAACTTCCACTTCAAGGATCCCTACGGTTCCTGTTGGGAGTATCAGGCTCATTTCCAGGAGCTTCTGAATCTTTTACCGGAAACCCATCTCTGACCCTCATGTAGCCTGACCCTGTCCTTATGCCTGGCCTAGTGGGTGTAAAAGCATCACTGTCTAAAACGCAGTGTTTTCCCATCTCTGCCTGTCACTTCACCCTGAAACCATGCCCGAGAACCAGAAGGTTCTGTTTGGCCTTTGCCCTGGGTGGGTGGCCTGTTGTGAGCCCAGAACCCTGCCAGGGGAGGGTATGAAATCTATACACAAATCCCCAGGTAGCTGGGGTGGCACCTATGGCTCAAGGAGTAGGGTGCTGGTCCCATATACCAGGAGTGGTGGGTTCAAACCTGGCCCCAGCCAAAAACTGCCAAAAAAAAAAAAAATCCCCAGGTAGCCCCATGTGGGGGCAGAGCTCAGTCTAATTGAGGTCTCTGCTTTGTGCCCCTTATCCTACCTCTGTCAGAAATAGGAAGTGAGGTCTTGCCCTTCCATCTGCTGTCAGCATTCCAGAGTGGCCCTAGGGGCATCAGCAAGCCTGCTAACCTTGGCCTGAGGGTTCCAGGCTGCCTCTTCCCCTTCTCCCCAGAGAAGCCTCCAAAACCATGTCATTCCCCTAAGGGCACCTCCAGGCCACCAAGGAGCCCCATGGTGTGGAAGGACCCCAAATACCCACTCCATTAGTCTCCTGCAGGCCCATGGGGCCACAGCTAGAAATTGTGGGACCTGTGCAGATTCACCTGAGTGCCTCAGCCCAGCAATCTCAGTCTCTCCAGTCCTCCACATGCTGCTTACCATGCCTTGTGTTTGCAGGGCTGTGGCTGGCCCAGCTGCCTTTCTCTCCTTAGGGTTCTGCCGCCCCAGTAAAGCCACTTCCAGGCCCTGCCAAGGATACTGGGACCCTAAGAGGTCTAGGAGGAGGCTAAGCTGGTGTAGCAGGGCCACAGCCTGCAGGACTTGTGCTCCCTGTCCTGCTTCACAGGAGCTGCAGGGGACACAGCAGACTTGGTCAGCTACAGTGGGCCACCAGGTGTCTTTCAGACTGGTTTTGGTCTGCTTTCCCTACTTTTAATGAGGAAATCAGCACAGCTCCACATTAGGGTAAAAAGAAGCAGGGTGGTCAGCTTGCTCACCTGACAGGCAGAGAAGCAAGGCCATACCTCAGGCCACCTGCCCAACAGTGGCCAAGTCTGGCCCAGAGCAGGGTCTTCTGAGGCTGCCCAGTGGCTCTTACCGCTGTAACTTGGTAATAAGTTTCCACTTGAGGAAGGCTATGGATTTGTCACTTCCTTGCAGTCATGGACTGGCACCTGCTTTAGCTACGTGTCGCAAGTCCTGCCAGGTGGGACGGCATAAGCCAGGAGGCATTATCCATCTCTGTGGGTCTGTGGGATTGTCCAGTGGCCTGCAGGAGCACAGAGGCAGCCTCCTTAGGGGTCTGTTTTACTGCCTGTGGTTATTAGCTGGAGGTGGGTTCTGCCCACCAGAGGACACTGGGCCATGCCTGTGTACATTGTGGTTGTCATTATGGCATGTTCCTGCTGTGGGGTAGGTGGAAGCAGGGGCACTACTTAGCACCTGCAGTGCCCAGAAGAGCCCACCCCAGAGAACGCTCCAGCCCCAAAGTCCACAGGGCCTAGGGGCAGAGACCCAGCCCTAACTCATGGGAAGACCTAGTGTGAGTGATGGTGGATTGTGTACAAAGGCCAGGTCATGACAGCAGAGATGGTGGACAGAGGAGAGGGTGAAGGTAGCTGCAACATTTAACATACAGGCAGGGACCAGAAACAGCCAATGGGGTTGGACAGGACTGTGCCCAAATAGCACAAACAGGTTTCTCTTAAAAAAAAAAAAAAAAAAAGGAAAAAACAAAATTCTAAGCACAAAAGTCCAAGCTGCATTTATCTGAATGCCTTGCCCCTAGCATTTGCTCAATACTCTTGGCCAGGGGTGGGCAGGTCACAGGCAAGGACCAGTCAGGCCTAGCAGCCTTGCCCAGAGCCCAGGCAGGTACAGTCATGAGGTAGGATGGGTCACGGGCAGGCTGGAGAGTCAACTCAGGACTTGGGCTCAGGTCCCCACCTAGGGAGTGGGCAGCCTCCCTCAGGAGCTCTCCATGGAGGGTCTTATCACAGAAACAGCTGGATAGAGTAAACCACATCCCCCCACCCCCTGATCTGTAGACACAGCAGTAAATGGCAAGGCGGCACCCAGGCCTCGCAGCTGAATCAACTATAATAACAGTGTGTTGGGCTTCCTTTGTCTCTTGTTTGCATTTCTTTTGCAGAAGTTATTAGTGTGGGGCGGGGATGAGGAGCACCAGTTCCCTCCCATGTGTTTTGGGGGCCCAGAAAAACCAGCAGTGGCAGATGAGACTGTGTTTCCCAGCCAACAGCATCATCAGACCATCCTGGCCACCAGCTCTAGGCCCTCTGCCCTGCCAGGAAGAGGATGCTGCGTCCCCCTATCCCAGCTGCCAGTCTGGGCTGCCAGCATGAGACTTGAACTACATCAGGTTCAAGGCAAGGAAGTGACCAGCCTGCCACCAATAAAGACTCCTTTCACATTGATGCTACAGCTATCCTGACCTCTCCTCCCTGCACATGGGGAGGGGCCAAGGCTCAGAGGGCAGAGGATGGTCCTTCCCCTGCCCCCTACCAGCAAGGGCTGGTGCATGGCACCCAGGGCTTGTCTGTGAAGACTCTGGAAAACCTCTCAGCTCTCAGGTGCTAAGGCCAGATTGGGCAGGGGTGGGAAGAAAGAGGCCCCTCCTCTGTCCCTGCCACACCCTAGGCCTCTACAGACCCCAAACCTACAGCCCTCAGGGCATGTATGCACCTGGTCTCAGTGTTCTTGACTGAGGTCAGAAGTGACCATGGTGTGCCATCTTGGAGGTGGGCATCAGGTTAGGCAGAATGTTTAGGGTCCCTGTGTCCTGAGGGATGGGAGGGTCTGCTGAGGTGGTGCATACATAGCAGTGTGACCAGCTTCACACTATACGGCTTCTCTATGAAGGAAGGTGGCCAGATCAGCTGGGGAGTCTCTCGAGGGTCTGGCTGGACTTCCATCTGAGCTTGTTCTGGCCCAGCCAGACTCAGGCCAGATGAGGTGACCCTGAGCACAGGGCTCCCAGCACTGTGGACATTTAGGGCCATTCTGTGTGTCATAGGTGCATCTCTGACTCAGGAGGTGGGCCCAGCATTCTGCATTTCTGCCACGTTCCCAGCTGAGGCTGGTGCTGTGGGCGTGGCACCCTGTGGATGTGTGGGCTGGATCCTGGGCACTGCAGGGAGCTGGGCAGCATCCCTGGCCCCCACCCACTCTGCCATGGGCACCCACAGGGCAACCAAGGACATCCTCATATACCACCAGTGGATGACCCTCCAGAGGTGGCTATGTCTTAGTGAAGGAGACAGATGATATCACTTCGTCATGAATGTGTCAAGTAACTATAAATGGGTGGAAAAGGAAATCAAACTATAGGGGGAGAGAGCAAAGGGAGACTCTCTTAGCACCATGGTCATAGAGAGGTCTCTGACATAACATCTGAAAGGTTGCTAGATACAGCCTGTGCTTTGCCCGCATAATCACATTAGTCCAAGGAACACAGAAAAGAGCAAAGAACAGGAGCCAGCCACCCTCTCTGCCAGCCAGCTGGGGACACATGAGGCCAGTGTGGTCCTGGCCGGGGTACCAGGGTGAGGAGAGATCCCATAAGGGCTGCAAGACCAGGTAAGGAGCCAGGACACTACCAATGAACAGCTTCCAGACGGCCAGGGACAGGGAGAAGGGGTCACCAAAAGGCAGTCACACATCCCCAGCAGGCTGGGTTGTGGCTTCAGAGCCTGATAGATCTGAATTCTAGTCCCAACCCAGGGTCTTCCTTGCTGGGCCACCTCAAGTGAGTTGCTTCCTTTCTCTAAGCCTCGGTTTCAGGACAATGGCAGGGACAGTGGTGTCATGCATGCTGCATACAGCTCAGCATGCAAAACTGGTACTCCTGTTGTGTGGGCTGCCTGGCAGGGTTCACTGTGGAGGATTTAGTGGACCCTGCCAGTATTGGGAGCTGGAGGGGCTGATGCGTCCTCCCTGCCAATAAGATGGCCGCCTCTGAGAGTCCTTCCTCACCCACCTCTGTGCCACTGGGGGACTTTCCAAAGAGGGAGCAGGGATGAGAAGTAGCAGGGAACCCAGGGAGACCCAGGTCTCAGCTCTGCCTTGCTCATCCTCCTCGTGTGAGTCCCCTTGTCTTCACTATTTGGATTGTGAAGCTTGCCAGGGAGGGAGACAGCAGGTATTGCCACCTAAGGCCAGGGCCCAGCCCTCTGCTCACTAGGCCCACTGTGGGGTGAGGGGTACTCCAGTGGAGGATGGAGCCTTCATACCCCAGGGAGAGCCAGGAGGGAACTCAGGCCTGTCTTCCCCTGGCGCCTAAGGCCTACACCCCAGCCTGGCTGCTATAAATAGCAGCCACAGAGTGGAACCGATGCCGTGCCCACTCTCCTATGCATGAGTCAGCCTGCCTCGGCCTGGGCTGGTGCCCAGAGGAGCCAGGGAGCTGGTCACTCCAGATGAAGGCAGGCAAGCAGAGTGGGAAGGCACAGGACTGCTCGCTGGGCACTTCTATGCCTGGCAGCGCCACATAGGTGGGCTTCCTGCCCATTTATTCCTAGCAACCCCACAACTGGGGCAACCACAATCCTCATTGACAGATGGGAAAATTGAAGCTGGTGGCATTTCCCTAGGGTGCAGTGAGGTAGACCAGAGCTGGGCTTTCTCTGCCCACAGGGCTGCCTCCATCTTTGGCCCAGAGCACCCCGAGATGAAGATTGGGGGCCAGGTCGCCCTCTGAGGTATTCCTACAGGACCAAGGTCAGGGCAGAAGGGAGCTGTGTCCCGGGTACAGCTCCAGACAGTTGGAATTGTCTGAGGATGGACTCAGGTCACGTCACAGAGGAGAAGAGAGCCATAGGTGGTGTTAGAGCAAGGGAGGCTCATTTTTGAGGCTAAGCGTTGAATGCCAGGATGGAAAGAGGGCAGGAGAGAGTGAGCCTGGTGTGGAATAGGAGGAAGTAGAGCACTTTGAGCCCCCAAATGGGAGAAAGTGCCCCAACCTCAGTGGCAACAGGAGAAAAACTAAGTTGCCCTGGCGACAGTGCAAAGTGTCTGAGGGAGTGTGGAAATGCTGGGTCATTGAAAACCAAAGAGCTGAGATCCTGAGGGGCGCTTGGGCTCCATCTGGTTATCTGTTCATAGACCTCATGACCGGAGCTTACCACCTTGCAGACATGCCTCTTTCACTCTCCACCTGCTTTGACTCAAGAAATGTCTCTCCTTATGGGGTCTGAGTGCCAGCCTCCTCTCGAAGGGGCACCTTCCTCTAACAGCCTTGCAGAACCAGCTCCAGGATCGGCTCTAGTTGCTGGACCCCACTGGGATCCACTCAGATGAGGTCAAGATGAATCTCAACTCCTCAGCTACAGGAGGGAGGAGGGGTGGGATCTCCTTTTGGCTCAAACACAGACATAGGGACACATTCAAAGGAACAAACGATTCCCAAAGACATTTATTCTCAGACACCTCCCCTGCTTGGGGAAGACAAACGTTCTAAGAGAAAAGTGCAGGCCCGTTTCCCACAGAGTGCTCTTAGTCCTTTAACACCCCTCCTTCCTAGGTCCCCCAGACCCTCCAGGGGCCCAATTGCCATTCTTCCCCACCCCCCACACCAACCCAGCCCTGGCGCCGGTCTGCACGTGCCACCAGGTGTACACACCGACCTGAATCCCCGGGGCCACCTCTGCCTTCTCTTATATCCTCTTACCTATTGATCTGTTATTGATCTGCTCATTCCGCCAAGGTACCTCCTCTGGTCCCCGCCCTGCGGGGTGTCTCACTCTGCCCCCGACTCCCGGCCGGCTCCTGGCTCCCCGGGACGCAGACCCTTAGCGCGCGTGTCGAGGGCGCAGGCGGCCACGTGGGCCAGGGTCCGGGGTCCGAGACAGGCAGGGCAGGCG
>NW_003852424.1:15524774-15531491 GCF_000181295.1 Otolemur garnettii | reverse complement strand
CCCCTCCGGCCGCCCACCCGCGCGCTCCTCCCTGGCCCCGACCCCGGCCCCGGCCCCACCCTCCCGGCCTCTGCGCTTGGGCGCTGGGTCGAGTCTCTTCGGCTCCTCCCGGCGGACAGCTCCCTCAGTACCCTGCCCTCCCCCTCCGGCCCTTCTGTGGATTTCCCCCTCCTCTCCACTTAGGTCCCCCTTAAGCCTGAGGGAGACTTGAGCCGCCCCCGTTGTGCCATCTCTCCCCGAGGCCCCTAGAGCAGGCCTCTCTCTCAAACTCTTGTTGGTAGGTGGCCTGGATCAGACCCCCGCCCCCGCCCGTGTTCAGGCCCTCTCCCCTAGACCCTCCAAAGAGGCTCTCTGCTTCCCGAACCTCCGTGTGCCTGGCCTGGCGCTCCAAGGTACCCAAGGCTGGTGCAGATCCACCTGGCCTGGGCATGTCGGGCTGGGCTGCCTTGCTCAGGAGAAAGACCCTCGGCCAGTGTGGCCAGCCAGGGCTGGCTTCAAGTTCTCCCCACTCTGTGACCTTGAGCCAGCTCCTCCTCTCTGCCCCCCCCCATAGGCTCCCCCAACCCTGCAGGAGATGGGGGTGGGATTCCAACAGAACCAGCTGGGCACCTGGTATGGGAATATTAAGTAGGGGTTCCTAGGCAGGGATGCCAGACCCAGCAGGGCCCGCCCACCAGGGAGGACCCTCCTGCTTGCTGCCAGGGGCTGGGGCCATCAGTACCCGTAGCAGGGCCAAGGCTGAGTCTGGGGCAGTAGATCCCATCACCACCACTAAGTCCCCACACCAGTCTTGGCAGGGTCCTGCCACACACACAGGACACCACCCAGGAAAGGGCAGTGTCAGCACCCTGGCCTCCTCCTGGTGCTATTACTATGCATGTAAATCCACATACCCTGCAGTCAGTTAAGTGAGTTAGCACTACTGAAGCTCCCAGAAGTTTGCCTGGCACCTAACAACTGGGGTATGTGTTGACTGACAATGTTATCAATTTTTTTCCTGGCAAATTCAGTACTTTTGATAATTCAAAATGTGTCTTTGCAGCCAGCTAGCACAGCTTGGTGCTCCCCTTAGCCCTTGGAATGGTGACAGCAATTATGATCATCCATCTCTATAGGAGCTCACAGTTTGGCACCTCCCTAAGGGTTTTCTCTACCTTATCACCATCCAGCAGGGGCCACTATGACTGTTCACATTTCACAGATGAGAAAACAGAGGCTCAGGGACATGGATTTGTACTGGCAACCCCTGCACCCTTCCCAGACACCCCCCTGCCAAGGGAGGGTCCTTGTCCAGAATGCACAGGGATGTGGATGCCAAGGCAGGTGAACCTAGGTATCCCCTCTCTCCCACTGTAAACTCCCATGACCTTTGGACATGGCTGGAAAGAAAGAAGGGGAGGGGGGTTTTGTCAGTTTTATATAAACAAGGACATGGATTCTAGAGTCAGGCCTCCTGTCCCGTCACCCCCACCCAAGGTTCTTTTCCCCTCTGCCATCATCTCAGGAATCACTGTGCTGTGTGACCTAGTCAGGCCTCTGCACCTTCCTGAGCACAGGACATGGGTGAGATAAGAGAGGACATCCCTCCCAGGAAGTTCTTTTCCCAAGGACACATCAGAGCTGAGCAAGCATGCCAGTCCACGGTTTGGGTGCAGAGTTTAGGGAACAGGAATTTTTTGAATTCAGCTTTTGTTTTTTCTCATCTCCAACCTGGGCTGCAAGTTCTGTTCTTCCTAGGGCCACTTTTGGAAATGAGCATCGCGTTTGCAAATTGTGGTTCTCTGACCCCCAGCATCAGAATCACATTTAGTCGAGGTGGGCAGCTTTAAAATACACATTCCCAGGGCTATGCACTTCCCACCATCTGATTCATCACTTCTGGGATTGAGGCCACAAAATCTGCATTTTAAATGCTTCACTGCATTGCTCCCACAAGGTTTAGGCAGCACTGGTCTGGGGGAAGGGCAAGGAGCCTGTGCTTGTTGGAGGTTGACACCGGTTCACTCACCAAACCAAGGCTCAGGGTGGCAAGATGGCTTGCCAGGGTCCTAGAGGCAAGCAGATGTGTGGCTGAGAAGAGAGAAGGGAGCCTAGAGCAGCCTAGAAAGGAGCACACGCACCTAGGGTAGGAGTCAGGGAGTCAGGTACACATGTCAGCATCTCCCATACCTCTTCTAGCTCAAAGTCCCCTAGGCAAGTCAGGCCCTAGATTTTGTTAGGGGGAAGCAGAAGGGGCTGGCCACGAGCCCAAACAGGGTAGCACTGCAAAGTCAGCCTTCCCAGAACTTAGGAGAAGCACCACCTCCTCCTGAAAAGGCGCCCCTCCCACTCTATCTCATGAGGTCCCTGAGTTGTCCCCTTCCCTGTGCTGGGTGACCTTTTGTGTCTGACACTCCTCTCTGCACAGGGTCGGTCTGGGGTTCTAGCAACTGGCACCAGCCCTCCCGGCCCATCCCCCACCTGCCCCGGGGAAGATGCCCGAGCAAAGCAATGACTACCGCGTGGTGGTGTTCGGGGCGGGCGGCGTGGGCAAGAGCTCGTTGGTGCTGCGCTTCGTGAAGGGCACGTTCCGTGACACCTACATCCCCACCATCGAGGACACCTACCGGCAAGTGATCAGCTGCGACAAGAGTGTGTGCACACTGCAGATCACAGACACGACAGGCAGCCACCAGTTCCCAGCCATGCAGCGGCTATCCATTTCTAAGGGCCATGCCTTCATCCTGGTGTTCTCTGTCACCAGCAAGCAGTCACTTGAGGAACTGGGGCCCATATATCAGCTCATTCTGCAGATCAAGGGCAGCGTGGAGGACATCCCCGTGATGCTGGTGGGCAACAAGTGTGACGAGACACAGCGGGAGGTGGACACACGTGAGGCCCAGGCCGTGGCCCAGCAGTGGAAGTGCGCCTTCATGGAGACCTCAGCCAAGATGAACTACAACGTCAAGGAGCTCTTCCAGGAGCTGCTCACACTGGAGACGCGCCGCAACATGAGCCTCAACATCGATGGCAAACGCTCCAGCAAGCAGAAGAGGACAGACCGCATCAAGGGCAAATGCACCCTCATGTGAGACCAGAATGCCACCTGCCATCCCCAGTCCCTGATGCCTCCCCACACCCTTCTCCATCTCATCATCCTCTTCCTCCCTCCTCCAGCATCCTGGCTGGCCAGCCTGCGGCAGAGCTAGGACTCTTTCCCCCTACTCCCTGCCCTCCCATTCCATCTATACCCTAAAACCAAGAGCTGGAGACAGCTACCCGCCCCCCTTTGTGTGCATGGGAAAACGGGGAGCCAGCAAGAGGGGCTGCTTGTCCCCACCAGGTCAGGAGGAGGCGGCGTTTCTTCCATCTCTGCCCGAGGACCCCATCTCCTCTTTCCCTTGGGTGTCCCCAGCCAGACCTGTACCCCATCTTCCATATTTGATCACTGTGACCTTCTGGGGGAGGGGGGAGTTGAGATACACATTGACCTCAGATTTTCTTTTCTTTCTTCCCATTTGGTGTTTAACATACACCCTCCCCTGTCTATCATGACCTCCGACCTGTGCCTCCTCCTTGGATCCCCCAAACAACCCTCTTGCCCCTGTCCCTTCACTGGGGTGGGGATGGGGCCCACGGGATTGGCCTCAGGCCACCAGGCAATAACCACAGGCCCTGCAGCAGCACCCCTGCCAGCCAGGTGAGATAGGGGTGGAGACCAAGGGAAGTCCAGAATCTGCCGACAGCCACAGCACAACTCCAGCGACTGTCCGGCAAGGATGGCCCCTCTGGAGAGGCACAGGTGCACCTGGTGCAGTGAGCACAGAGGGGCTTCCTGGACACCCCCCACTTGAGGACCCGCCCCTTCCATTGAGACAGAGACGTTGGCAACGCCCGGGTTGGGTGTCTGGAGTGCTGGGAGGGGATGCTTGGGGCTTTGGTGAGAGACACAAACTATACCCCCTCTGGGGCAGGCTCTGGGACCAGTACCAGCAGTGTCTGGGGAGTCATCCAGGCAGAATTCTGTTCAGCCACTTCCTCCCACCAGCTATGCCCAAGAAGGTGGTGCCCTGAAGATGGGGGACACCTGCAGCTGTGAGATTCTGGGTAACTCCACACTCACACAACCCCATGGGGGGTGCTGTGTCGACAGACATGGAGGTGACTGTGGAACTGTGCATGCGTGTGGCTTGGGGTGCATGGATGAATGGCTTGTATCTAAGGCGTGTCTGCCTTTGTGAGCATGTGCCATAGTATACTTTTCTTCAACAGTCTGTGCTTGTAGTAATGGTGCAGGGTGTACGTAGAAGTGGGTAGCTGCAGGTCCACGCATGTGGTTGTCAATAGGATTAGATTTCTGTGACATGTCCATGTAAATCTTTGTACCTGTTTGAGTGTGACTGTGTTTTCAGGAGTGGGTGGGTGTTTTATCTGAGAACATTTATCTGTGAACCTGACACTATCTGACACTATCTCTGACTCTTAGTAAGGTGACTCTTGGCCCTAAATCTATATCTGCCAGCCATTGCCATCATAACAAATTGCCACAAATGTAGCAACTTCAAACCGCACACATTTGTTATCTCACAATTTCTGTGGTCAGGTTAATGGGTTCTCTCCTTGGAATCTTAGGAGGCTGCAGTCAAAGCATTGGCCAGATGGGGGTCTTATGAGAAGGCCAAAAGGGGGAAGGAGATTCTTCTAGGACTCATGGGGTTGTTGCAGCATTCAGGTCCTTGTGGTGTCAGACTGTCCAGTCTTTCATCCTTACCATGGCTTTTGACTGAAAGCTGCCGCATGGACCTCTTCATAGAATGACTTGGAATAGAGCTTCAGGGGAGAGAGAGTAACCCTGTATCCCAGATGGATGTTGTGTTCTTACTGGGTATGGGGGAGTGGCGTGTGCATGCCTGTGTGTGTGCTTGTGAGAGAGGTTGAACTCGTGTGTCTCTGTGGTTACATGACCAGGTATAACTTTGTAGGTAAGAGGGATTTTTTTGTGTCTGACGTGATATCAGCATGTTTATCTTCCTCTTTATTCGCGTGACCGTTCACTCAACAAGTGTTTACTGGTCACATTCTGAGAGACAGAGAGAGATGATGTGTGTATGTGTGTGTTGCTACCCAGCACGTGAACAGGGCCCCCCAGAAGAGCTGGCACATTGTGTCTGATCATACCTGAATCACCTGAACCTGCCCTGGGAGTGGCTTCTGGGCTTTGAAAGTGCTGAGAGGGTGAGGCTGGGCAGGGGGTCTGCAGCCCTTTCTCAGGGACATACCCTGATAGCACAATCTCCCTGGGGCCCCACCAACCTCCATACCTCTCCCACCCCAGGCCCTGCCCTGACCTTGGGGAGAGAGAAGGGTTCTCTCTGGATGCTGGCCCACCCTGCCTGGGCATCCCCGGTGCTGGGGACCATGCCAGGCCCCGCTTGCTGTGACCCTGGCCCTCTTCCCCCCGCATGTGGGTGCCCCCACCCCCCATTGTGGGGGTCTGTGTTGCATTCCCTCTAGACATAGTCTTCCTGCAATAAAGTGGATCCTGCAATCTCCTCCAGCACAGTGCCCCTTCTTTGGGGGTGGGGAGGTCTGCTCGCCGCCTATAAAAGATGAAGGGCAGGAGGAGTGGGGAGGGAGAGGCAGGGAGGGACTGGATGAGGAGACTGAGCTGGGGAGGTTGAGGCAGGAGAGATCCAGGCTGCAGGGCTTCAAACTGCTTCCTACTTCACTACAGGCTGGCCCTGTGGATGTTCCCCCCCCCCAGCCTCAGTTTCCTCTTTCTGTACCCATCCATCCACTACCCAGACATCAACCCACCTACCCAGGCCAGACAGGAAGAGGGGTCTCAGCAGAAAAGGTAAGGCCTTATTCAGGGACAGACTGGGAGGAAGAACTGAGGCACCATTCATTCATTTGTTCATGAGTTCATTTGTTTCTTCACTCATTCATTTATCCAGTATGTAGCTGTGTACCTAGCTCTGTTCTGGGTACTAGGGACACAGTGGTGACTGGTACAAACCCAGAGTCGCTGCCTGCTGGGGGAGATGTTGCCCCCAAGAAGAATTGGACCAGATCGCTTCAGATGTGCACTGCTATGTGGGACAAGATAAGCCTGTGTCAAAGAAGGGGTTTGGGAGTGGGGCTTGGATGTCCAGGGAGGCCACTCTGGCTTAGGAGATGACACTTGAACTGACCTGGGAAGGCCCTGGGAGGATCTAGGATGAGCATGGAGAGGGAGATAGCATGACATGTGCAAAGGCCTTGGGGCAGGCATAGAGGGAAGAAGGGGTGGTAGCCAGCATCAGACAGCGCCCGGTGGGCTGTGGGAAGAGTTTGAACTCATAAGGACACTAGGTTGCATTATGGGAACATTTGAGCCCTTCTCTTTGTGGTCCCCACGAGAGACCTGGAGGGCTCTGTAGCATGCACACTGGCTACAGCTGGTTGAGGGGATTAGGCAAACACTTTCATTTTACACAGAGGAACCTATGGGGCCTCAGGTTCTTCATCCATATAATGGAAACATGTGGTTGGAGTTCAGCTTGCAAGGATCCCAAGAGGCAAGGTAGGGCAATGGTTATGGCCTGTCCTTCATGGCAGATGAAAAGGCCCAGAAACCCCATTTACCCTGGGGAAGCCACATGTGGGGGTCAGAGATGCCAGGTGTGGCACCTGGCTAAGACCACCCCTTTATTTAGCCAGATGAGGATGGCATTTGAAACACCTTTTTTTTTTTTT
>NW_003852424.1:15522180-15524576 GCF_000181295.1 Otolemur garnettii | reverse complement strand
CGGGCCCGGGCTGGGGATTCGAACCCGCCACCTTAGGTGTATGTGGCTGGCGCCTTAGCCGCTTGAGCCACAGGCGCCGAGCCTGAAACACCTTTTAATGAGATCAACTTGCTGTCCCCTGTGAGGATAAGTGTCTGGTAAGTTCTCAAGGGAAGCTAGTAGTTAGTAGGCCAGGAGTCTTGCTATGTTGTCTAGGCTGGTCTCAAATTCATGGGCCCAAGTGATCCTCCCGCCTCAGTTTCCTAAATTGCTGAGATTAGAGATATGAACCTTATTATTTAATTTTTTGTAGAAATGGAGTCTTACTATGTTCTAGGCTGGTCTCAAACTCCCAGCTCAAACTGTCCTCCCACCCTGGCCTCTCAAAGTGCTGGAATTACAGGCATATGCTACTGTGCCCAGCTCATATATGCATCTTTATACATTTTTAATTATTTTTTTCCTGGAAGTAGATTTCAGAAATGTGATTCCTGATTTAGTAGAATTTGCTTCTTCTAAAGCTAGAAACGTAAAATTATAATAATTCCTGTTTGATATAAATAAAACATTTAAACTTGGGCAGGGTATGGTGGCTCATGCCTATAATCCTAGCACTCTGGGATGCTAAGGCAGGTGGATTGCTTGAGCTCACAAATTCAAGACCAGCCTGAGCAAGAGTGAGGCCTTGTCTCTAAAAATAGCTAACTGTTGTGGTGGGTGCCTGTAGTCACAGTTACTTGGAAGGCTGAGGCAAGAGGATTGGTTGAGCCTAAGAGTTTGCAGCTGCTGTGAACTACAGTGTCATAGCACTCTACCTAGGGTGACAAAATGAGATTGTCTCAAAAAAAAAAAAAGAAAAATAATGAATTTGTAAAAATAACATTGTGAATTTTATTATAATACAACTCATTTACAAATTTTTTTGTTTTGAAACAGAGTCTCATTCTGTCACTATAGGTAGAGTGCTATGACATCAGCCTAGCTCACAGCAACCTCCAACTCTTGAGCTTAAGCCATCCTCTTCCCCACTTTCCAATGCTTTAATTCTTTCAACTGCTTTAATGTTCTGGAAAAAAATTAACCATTAAAAATACATAACTCTGGAAGAAAATTTGGCAGTTTCTTAAAACACTAAACGTGCAACTACCATACAAACGAGCAATTGTGCTCCTGGTCATATATTCCAGAGAAATGAGGATTTATGTTACACAAAAGCCTGTACAAGAATATTTGTGGAAGCATTATTCATAAAAACCAAAATCTGGAAACAATCCAGATGGCTTTCAATGGGTAGATGGTTAAACAAATTGTGCTCAGTCCACATTGTGGAATATTACTTGGCAATCCAAAGGAATAAAATATTGATAGAAGTGACAACTCAGATGAATCTTGAGATAATCTTTTTTTCATTTATATGCTACACCTAGTAGATTTCACATGTACCCTTGTAAGGTGCACTGTAGATAATTTTTTTTTTTTTGAGACAAAGTTTCACTTTGTCACCCTTGGTAGATTGCCATAGTGTCATAGCTCATAGCAACCTCAAACTCTTGGGCTCAAGTAGTCCTCTTGCTTCAGCCTCCTGAGTAGCTGGGACTAGAGGCACCTGCCACATCACCCAGCTAGTTTTTTCCTATTTTTTAATAGTGATGGCGTCTCTAACTCGTGAGCTCAAGCAATCCACGTGCCTTGACATCTCAGAGTGCTAGGATTACAGGCGTGAGCCACCGTGCCTGGCCTGAATCTTGAGATAATTATACCAAGTGAAAAAAAAAAGCCATTTCTGAAAGGTTACATACTGTCTGCTTCCAAATATGTATGTATTGTATATACATATATACAATAGAGTGTATTGCTCTGTTACCCAGATTGGAGTGTAGTGGCATGATCAGAATTTACTGCAGCCTCAAACTTTTGGGCTCAAGTGATCCTCCCACCTAAACCTCCCAAGTATCTGGGACCACAGGAACCTGCCACTATAGGGGCTATTGTTTTCTTATTTTTTTGTAGTGATAGGGTTTGACTGTTGCTCAGGCTGGCCTCAAACTCTTGGCCTCAAGTGATCCTCCTGCCTCAGCCTCTCAGAGTGCTAGAATTACAGGTGTGAGCCACCATGCCAGTCGATATAACAGTCTTAAAATGACAACAATCATAGAAATAGAAAAGAGATTATGATTGCCAGTGGTTAGGAATGGGGTTTGGGATGGGATGAAATTACATGTGCTTATAAAGAGGCCCCAGGAGGGATGCTCATGCTGATGGAAAAGTCCTGTATGTGTACCTGATCAATGCCAATATCCTGGTTGTGACATTGTACTACAGTTTTTTTTTTTTTTTTTTTTTGAGACAGAGCCTCAAGCTGTCCTCCTGGGTAGAGTGCTATGGCTTCACTGCTCACAGCAACCTCCAACTCCTGG
>NW_003852424.1:15508811-15521059 GCF_000181295.1 Otolemur garnettii | reverse complement strand
GCCCAGGCTTGATTCAAACCCGCCACCTTAGGTGTATGTGGCTGGCACCTTAGCCACTTGAGCCACAGGCGCCAAGCCCACCTCAGCCTCTTAAAGCACTGGGATTACAGGGATGAGCCACTGTATCCAGCCTATGATATGTTGCTAATTTTGGTCACCCGACTCTGCTACCAAACCTTAGAATTTATTCCTTAGTCTAACTGTATGTTTGTACCCATTAGCTAACCTCTCTTTATTCTTCCTCCCACCCACACACCCTTCTCAGCCTCTGGTATGTATCATTCTACTTTCACCTCTGTGAGATCAACTTCTTTTTTTTTTTTGAGACAGAGTCATTCTGTTGCCCTCGGTAGAGTGCTGTGGTGTCATGACTTCATGACTCACAGCAATTTCAAACTGTTTTTGAGCAATCCTCTTGCCTCAGCCTCCTGAGTAGCTGGGACTACAGGTTCCTGCCACAATGCCCAGCTAGGTTTTTTTCTATTTTTAATAGACACAGGGTCTCGCTCTTTCTCAGTCTGGTCTCCAACTCCTGAGCTCAGCAATCCATCTGCCTTGGCTTCCCAGAGTGCCAGAGTGCCAGAATGCTAGGATTACAGACATGAGCAACCGTGGCCAGCCTTGGTGACAGTTTTGCTCCCATCATTTTCCTCTTTCTGGGTCCTAAATCCAACTCACCAGGTTTATCCTTCATCCTTTCAGTTGCCAAGAATGAATTAAACTCCTATTGTGTATTAACTATTATGCCAGCCTGCCAGCCTCTAGAAGGGATGCAGGGTTGGGAAGAGCCTCTTCTGAGATTTGCATGACTGTGCAGACAGGTGCTCAGGTAGCAAGCAGGTGCCTCCTGAACAATGTTGGCTTGAGAAAGAGTTTGCAAACTTGTAAGCAGGGGCAGGACCCCAGTTCAGTGGGTGAGACACAAAACTTATGGGGTTAGGGGTCCCAAAACCCTGGTCATCAAGCTGCATACCATTTTAATGCAATATTTAACGCAAAGGAAGCCATGATGAACAAAATATGCATATTTTACATAAAGACAGGATCTAACAGATTAGGCTATGGGTGGCCGAGTGAGGTGAGCTGTATAAGTGAAAAATTAATCAGATCTCAGCTTTCTTTAAAATGCTGGTATTGGGCCTGGTGCAGTGGCTCACATCTGTGATGCTAGCACTCTTGAAGGCCAAGGTGGGTAGATTGCCTGAGCTCAGGAGTTCGAGACCAGTCTGAACAAGAGCCAAACCTTATTTCTACAAAAAAATAGAAAGACTAGCTGAGGGTTGTGGCAGGTGCCTGTAGCCCCAGCTACTTGGGAGGCTGAGGCAAGAGGATAGCACAAACCCAAGAGTTTGAGGTTGCTGTGAGCTACAGTGACACCATGGCATTCTGCCCAGAGTGATAGAGTAAGACCCAGCCTCAAATAAATAAATAAATAAATAAAAATAAATTTAAAAAATAGGGTGGTGCCTGTGGTTCAAAGGAGTAGGGTGCCAGCCCCATATACCGGAGGTGACAGATTCAAACCTGGCCCTGACCAAAAAAACTGCAAAAAAAAAAAAAATAAATAAATAATAATTAAAAAAATAAAATGCTGGTGTTTTGTTCATCATGGATTATTTGTGCATTTATTCTGAATTTTTAAAATATTGCATGAACCTAGTATTTATCTTGACAGTGCGTTGTGGAGTTCTTTTGTTTTGGCCTCTATTTAAAATTTGGATTTGAATGTTAAATTTGGGTTGTAGATTCAGCCATTCCCCAGTTTATGCATATTTCAAAACATCACGTTGTATACCATAAACAATTTTTAATTGTCAAAAATTTTAAATTTTAAATTTTCAAAAATTAAAATTAAAAACATACACTTTTGGAGCTGAGACAAATGCTTCACTTGTCTCATCCACATCCCAGCCCTGACTTTTCCTTTGGGGGCAAGAGAGGACGTGCTGGAGTGAAGAGGGCTCAGCTAACTTTCACCCAGTTGCGGCAGGAAATCTCCAGACCTTCTGATTTTCTAAGAGTGCCTGGAAATTTGGATTTTTCACCCCAAATTCTCCTGATTTAAAAACATTGGCAACAGATTTAAAAACTTCCAAGATTTTTTTTTGACACATGAGGGAACAACTGGTTTGCACCCCCAATGTAGACAGTCATTCTTGGGGGGTATGGGCCAGAGAGAGAGGGGTTGGGAGGTGGGAGGGCAGACAGGGAGGAGGAGCTGCTTGCTCCCAGGCACCTGGTTTCTCTGTGCACTGCGGGGGAGGACACTGTTGCTTGGAATGAGCAGGGAGGTTCCTGCAGGGATGACAGGAGCTCTGGAGGAGCCCAGCTGAGGAGGACAACAGCCCTGATCACGGAGCCCAGGTGGTGGTGGACACAGAATGTCTGCCTTAGCTAAAGTCCCTGAGTTCACAAAATATGGTGGCTCCATCTCCCTACATAGGAACGTCTCCCTTTTAGGACCCCTTACTGCTTTTGGAGACCAACCAAATGTTTCCCAACATCACCTGAGAAGCTTGTCAAAAATGCAGATTCCAGGGTCCAGTTCCTGCAAGATTCTGCTTCGTTCCATCTGGGTGGGGGCCCAGGAATCTGCATGTTAAGATCTAGGCCTCTAAGTTAGGAAATAGTAAAGCCCTGGAAATTATGAAATGAGCTTAGGCAAATGACCATGGGTTGCATCTCTCTGAGACACAATTTCTACCTCTGTAAAATGGAGCTAATAATAATCCCGCCTTTTAGCTTTAAGCAGCCAGGGTTCCACGAGAGGGAGCCTGTGAGGTTTTCAAGGAAGCGGCGCCGCTGTTATTATTGTTGACTTTCTTCCCTCAAACTTGAGCTCCCGGAGCTAGGATTCGGGATTCGAACCCGCTTTCCTCCCTCGGAATTCGAACTCCCCCTCGTGCCTCCTTGACGTAACGAAGTTACCCCAGGAAAGCCGCTCCTCGCCCTACCCCCAAGACCACCACGGAGTGTTGATTTGCATATTAGCATAGCCCCGCCCCCTCCGCGCGTTCCGGGCTCATGGGTGGCTCTCGGCGGTGCCACTCAGCGCTCCGCCCCCGGCCCCTCCCGCGTCCAGAGCCCCGCCCTGCCCTAATCGGCGCAGCCTACCCCGCTGCCTGCCCTGCGCCCCGCCCCCTGTCCTGGCCTCCCGCCGCCGGGGCTCGCAATTGGTCTCGCTGGGACGCCGGGACCTGCCCCTCGAGCCCCGGCCCCGCCCCTCGGAGGGGAGAACGAGGGCTAGCCGGCTGGGGCTGCGGGTTCGGCTGCGCGGCGGGGCTGAGGCGGCCGCGGGGCCAGATCGCAGGTAAGGGCGCTGGCGATCAGGGTCCGAGAGCGGGGATGGGAACTGAAAGCTATGTCGGAGGCCCGGGAAACGGGCTGGGACGGCTCTGATTTGGTTGCGGACCGAGTTGGGGGTCGGGGGTAAGCTGAAGAGGGGGCTGGGGCTGGGGATTCGGGCTGTAGTTGGGGGTCAGGGCTGGAGCTGGGGTCGGGACTGGAGTTGGAATCCAGGTTAGCTGGGGAAGGGGCTGAACTTGGGATGGAGGTTAGTTGGGGAGGGGGCTATAGCTACAGTCGAGGTTAGCTGAGGAGGGGCCGGAGAGTGGAATTCAAAGTCTGAGTTAGTTGGGGAGGGGGCTGGGGTTGATTGGAGGGTGCAGGCTATTTGAGGAGAGACCTGGGAGTGGAGTTGAGGGTAGAAGATGTGGGGGAGTCTGGGATGGAGTTTGAAGGGAGGCTAGCTGGGGAGAGGGCTGCAGATAGAATTAGGGCAGGGTTTAGCTGGGAGGGGTCTGTGGAGAGTTGTTTGTCGAGAATAGTGATGGAGGGACACAGTGGTTAGAGTTACCTGGGGAAAGATCAGATGGACAAAGTCAGGGGCTGGCCAGGGAGGGGCTGGGGAATGGGAGGGTGGGCTTGTCCCAGAAGGAGTCCAGGAGTATGAGGAGAAATGGAGAGCTTGAGCGTGCATTGGGTGACTGGGGGCTCGTGTTAGGGGGGGACATTAGGACTGGTGGTGAGAAAGATGTGGGGTAAGAGGTGAAAGAGACCAGGGAGTAGGTGTTTTGCTAGAGGTTGACTATTCAGGAGGTAATGGGGGGGGGTCTCAGGTAGTATTCAGTTATAAGAAATTTGGAGAGGAATCGCCCCCTCAGGCTTTCTGGGGCAACTAATCATTTGGCATAGGAAAGGGCATGGGGCAGACATCCTTGGGGCATAGGGAGCTTCCGGAAACTGGAGTTCAAAATACTTTTTGAGGTCTATTTCTAGGATATAGGGTGCAAAGGAGAATGTCTTAGGAAGCAGAAAGGCTCATGTTGGTGACTGAATTTTTCAGGAACTGAAGTGGGAGTTTTTGGGACGATGCTATTGAGGGACGTGGGTGGCACTTTATTTCTCCTGGGTAGCGGGGGTTGCTAGGGGCTTGGAGGTGGGTGGTGGAAGACAGGCTTGACGAGCAGAACCCACAGATCCCCAGCTAAGAGTCTTTAGGCAGTTGCTAGGTGTCGGAGAGGTAAATGTCAAGTTCACAAACTTGTGCCCCCAGCAAGTGCAGTCTGATCTGTGGAGATGGTGCATTGAGGGGCTTGGGAGGTGGGCCTGTGTTCATATCGGTCCTCTGGCTGCTGACTTAGCAGCATTAGTGTAGTTTGCTACTCCTGGAAAAGGGGGAATAATAAAAACAGCATCATGTGCCTCTTAGGGTTGTTGCAAGTATCAAATGAGGATTCCATGTCCCAAACACAACTTCCTGGCACATCATGAAGTTCCTGAAGCATTGAGGAATATGCTCTAAATAAAATTTTTTCTTGGGGTGGTGGGGTACAGGTGGTGGGGAAGTAAAATGAGTGGGTTGCCACGGAGTGGAAGAAAGAAAGCAATTGGTACCTAACTCTAGTCCTTGAGGTGCACATAAGAATAACCCTAGGAGCTTTAAAAGACAATCTGCAAGGAAAAAAAAAGTCTCTGTGTTATTAAAAGTGAGGAAAACAATCAGCCTGGACCTGGCACTGGGAGATTCTGAAGACTTGTCAGGAACAAGTGCATCTACCTAAGAGAAGGCTGCTTGAGTCATTCTGACTTAGGTGTACCTAGTAACAAACCATTCCAATGTGGGCTCTGTAAGGAATCACTGGGCCCTAGTTATATGCTCTTTATTTATGAGCTTTACAACTTGACTTCATATGACACGTTTGGGCACTGTGGACATTGAAACCAGGTCATTTTCTGGGGTGAGGGCTGTCTTGGGAGCCACAGGGTGCTAAGCATCATCCCTGGCTCCACCCACTCAGTGCCAGGAGGACCTATCAGTCGTGACAGCCACAAATGTCCCCAGATATTGCCCAATGTCCTGAAGGGGCAGAATCACTCCAGTTGAAAACCATTGTAATAGACAAAACTAATTTATTTTCTCATTTAAAAACCTCATCTTACCTTTGAGTCTCAGATAGTGTGGCCATTCAGGATTGGGGACTGATGGTTTGAGAGGGCTGGAAAATGATCACACTGCTTTTAGAGAATTTTAGAAATGCTGAGTTATTTCCAGGTAGGTCTTATAGAAGTGTCTATGTGACTTCTGAACACTTAATATTGATTCTGAATATGTGATTAATTTACCAGTTCCAGGCAGTGAAAGATGCTGGAGTTTGTGATCTGCTTCCTTGGTTTTAAGCATGAGGTTTCTAAAGAAGCTTGAATGAATTTTTCAGGTGATGCTCGGTCTTACAAAGGAGCTTTATTTAGAATATATCCTTTGACCGAAGCAATTATTTTCTGCTCTTGTTTCATGCTTAATAAAGCCTGGGGCCCTGCCGTGTGAAGGGAAAGAGAAATAAACATGAATCACTCTCACACGCAGATGACCTGGCTTTGCGTTGCTGAACAGAGACACTTCTTGTGCAGCATGTCACAGCGTGCAAACCTTTCTTCCCATGCCAGCTGTTAGTGCAGCTTTTCTTATTTGCCCTGTGGACAGTGATGATCTTTAAAATCATATTTATTAAGTCATTCATAGTTTTGAAGGTTTTTGGTGATTTCTCACAAAAAGGTTATACCTGGCCTCTATGGATTTGAAATGTCCCCGTGCTTTCCAGAGAGGCTAGTGATGACAGTTGTGTGACTGATCAGGGTGACACAGCCTTCTTGTCCCTCTTACCTTGTTCCTTGCAGGCTGCTGTGTCTTCACTGACAGGAACACCTCTGTGGGTGATTGCCCATACCAGATTTCTGTCCCAGGGAAGGTTTGTCTCTGAACTATGACACCATTGTGTCCTTTTGCAGTGGACTTCTGCAATTCCACAGCGTCCTTGGTGATGTCGGGGTATCTCCCTCCGAGCATTGATGTTCATTTGGACATACATTGACCTCACTTGTCACTGCTTCTTGCTGCTGTACCCTTTGGGTTAAAGAAAAGCATTCATGGTCCATGTCACCCCGGAGACTTGACCTGGCAGACTTAATGTGAGGGCTGAGGAGATGGGGGCGACTTGTCCTTGGTGGCACACTGGCCCCAGCAGGTCACTCCTGTCCTTCTTGCCTGCTTTGTAGCATGGGTGAGCCATCTCTTCTCCTTGCTCCTGTGTTGTTCTCATCTCCCACCGGATCTTGCCATGGGTGGGCCCATGGGCTGCTCTGAAATTCTTCCAGAAACAGTTATGGAGGTTCTTGAGAACCTTGCAGAGAGGAAGGTCTTTATTGCTTTTTATTCTTTAAATGGAGGCTATGATTTAAATATAATAAAATTCAACTATTTGGTTTTTAAAATAAGTTTATAGGCTCGGCGCCTGTGGCTCAAGCAGCTGGGGCGCCAGTCACCTACATCTGAGCTGACGGGTTCAAATCCAGCCTGGGATCGCCAAACAACAATGATGGCTGCTACCAAAAAAAAAAAAAGTTTATAGAGTTGTGCAACTATCCCCATAAACCCCTTTTAGAACTTTCCATCATCCCAATAAGGTCCTCTGTCCCCATCAGCAGTGACTCCCCATCCCCTCACCAGTCCCTGGCACCCATGAATCCACGTCTCATCCCTGTGTATCTGCCCACTGTGGACATTTCACATAAATGGAGTCTCATACTGTGTCCCTTCTGTGTCTGCTTCTCTCACTGAGCATGATGTCCTCAAAGTCCATCCATGTAGCAGGTGTCAGAGCCCCCTCCTTGTCATGGCTGAGTGATAATCAATTGCATGGTTGGACCACATGTGTTTGTCCACTCATCTGTGGATAAATATTTGGGTATCTCTACTTTTGGTGTTGAAGCCCAGTGCTGCCATGTAAATGTTTTTTGTTTTTTGTTTTTTTTTCTGGGTATAGGTAGCCCAGTAGACTGAAGCTTGGGGTGTTCACCCAGGGGTGTTTTCCCCACTCTTTTGTCTACTTTCTTTCCCCCCACCTTGAGCTGAGAGCTTTACTATCTGTGCTGAGAGCCTCCCAGCCAGCAGATTTCAGCTCTTGTCTCTCTTACCCCAGCAGTTGAGCCCTTCACTGCCCCAGTAAGCTCCCTAAGTCGCCAATCAGATGGTCACTTCCCTACCACCTCCACCAGCTCATCCTCCGTGCTGGAATCATAGGTCCTCATGTGGCCTCTATGTTCCTGCATGAGTTGGCCCCACCTGACCTTTCTGAGGCCCCCAGTCATCCCATCCTTCGCTCTCCCCCACCCCAGGTTTCCTGCATGCTGCTGTTGCTGTCTCCATTGTCTGAACCACTCTTTCCTTCCTCTATCCAACAAAGGCCCGTTGTGTGCCTATTTTAAGCTTCAGAATTTGTGCCAGGCCCTGGGAGTGCCACGTGAATGAGCTGCCTGTGTGCTGGCATGGGGATGGCAGCGGGGTCGGGGTGCCTGAGCCCTGGTGCCTGCCTTGGCTCTAGGAAGCAGGGTCCCTGGAGCAGCACAGAGAGGGGGCTTAGCCTGTGTGTTCTGTGAGCCTCACCATTGTGGGCATGGTTAGGAGTCTCTTAAGGGTCCTGGTATGTGGTTGGGGGTGAGTAATTGGCCAGGAAGGTCCAGAAAAGAGGCTAGAAAGAAGCTGTGAAATGGACACGTGTACCAGAGGACAGCTGGAAGGATAGCACCCCATCTTGGGGTATCGACAGTGGCGGCTGGGTCTTTCCTTCTATCTAGAACAGGTTTGTTCAACCTGGGCCATCTTGAGCCCACAACTAAGGCTCATGCTTTCCTGACTTTGTCTTTGCTAAATTGCACAGGGCTCCTGGGGCCGCCGTTATCAATGACCACAAATTGGGTGGTTAAAGCAAAAGAAATACATTGTCTTATGGTCCTGGAGGCCAGACATCTGAGATCAAAGTGTGGCAAGGTTGTGCTCCTTCCAGAGGCTCCAGGGGAGTGTGCTTCCTCCCTCTCCCAGCTCCTGGAGACTCCAGGCTTCCTTGGCTTGTCGTCACATCACTGTAATCTCTGCCTCTGTCATCACATGGGCATCTCCCTGTGTGTGTCTCTCTTTTCTTCTGTGGATACCTGTCACAGGATCAGGGCCCACCCCACTCTAGAGTGACCTCATCTTAACTTATTACATCTTCAAAGACCTTATTTTCAAATAGGTCCCATTCTTGGGTGTAGAGGGTTAAGTCATGGACAGATCTTCCGGGTGGGGGGGCATAGCTCAGCCCTGCAATACCTAGAAAGCAGCTGGCCCCCCACATATGGTGAGATTCAGGATTTCCCTAGTCAGCATTGTCCTGGCTGCTGAGTCCCTTTTGTGCTTCTCCCTCCTTCCTTCTGTCTTTCTCAACAAGAGAAAAACTAAAATTTGAACCACACAAAATAGAGATTCTGAATTCATCGGCCTCTCAGAGGTGGCTGGAGGAGGGAGGCCACAGGTTATCACTCAGTTCCCTGAAAATCGCCTGCCTCGTCCCCCTCCAACCTTGTGCAGTACACAGGAGGACAAGGTGGGAATTTTAAAGCCCTCTATAAATATTAGGGTTTTTTGTTTTTTTGAGACAGAGCCTCAAGCTGTCACCCTGGGTAGAGTGTTATGGCATCACAGCTCACAGCAACCTCCAACTCCTGGGCTCAAGTGAGTCTCCTGTCTCCATCTCCCAAGTAGCTGGGACCACAGGCGCCCGCCCCAACGCCCGGCTATTTTTTGGTTGCAGCCATCATTGTTGTTTGGTGGGCCTGGGCTGGATTCAAACCCGCCAGCTCAGGTGTATGTGGCTGGCACCTTAGCCGCTTGAGCCACAGGTGCCGAGCCAATATTAGAGTTTTGTTATTAAAATGATAGGCTTTGAATAAACCAGGGTCTCTTGAACATGGATACTAGGGCCATGTCACTCTTTGGGGTAGGGCCATCCTGGGCATTGCAGGGTGCTGGTAGCATCCCTGGACTCCACCCATTTCATGCCAGGGACACCCCCATCCCCCAGTGTGACAACCATGTCCTCAGACATCACTAACTGTTCCTGTAGGCAGAGTCTCCCCTAGTTGAGAGCCATTGGGCTAAACCATATCTAATAATATGTTCTGATTCTGTGATTGCATTAAATAAAAAAGATAAGTCTGGGCTTTTAATAGACTTTGGTTTTTAGAGCTATTTTGGATTCATGGCAAAATGGAGCAATAAGTACAGAGAGTTGCCATATACACCTGCCTCCATCCCCACCCACGTCTCCCCACTATCAGCACCCACAGCAGAGGGGCACGTTTGTTACTGTCCCCATCCGTGAACCTGTACGTCGTTATCACCCAGAGTTCATAGCTGACATTGGGGTTCACTCTGGGTGTTAACCATGCTTTGGGTTTGGACAAATGTGCAATGACATGTGTCCCACTGTAGTATCCTACAGAATTGCTGGGCTCGGTGGCTCATGCCTGTGATCCCAGCCACTCAGGAGGCTGAACTGGGAGGATGGCTTGAGGCCAGGAGTTTGAGACCAGCCTGAGCAAGAGTGAGCCCCCTGTCTCTACAAAAATTAGAAAGATTAGCCAGATATGGGGGCACATGCCTGTAGTCCCAGCTATTTGGGAGGCTGAGGCAGGAGGATTGCTTGAGCTGAGGAGTTTGAAGCTGCAATGAGCTGTGATCATGCCACTGCACTCCAGCCTGGGCAACAGAATGAGAAAAACAAAACAGGCATAATTTCACAGACCTAAAAATCCTCTGTACTCTCACTATTCGTACCTCCTCCCCTAGTATTTTGATATTATGGGCAGAGATAAGATTGGTGTAATAACCTTGAATGGCTGGTGGGAAGGACCTTTGTATACTATGGATACTATGTAGTTTTATATGAATAATTCTAACACATTTATCATTCTGATAGTTTATTGTCTAATAGAAACACAACGAGAGCTTCACAGATAATTTTAAACATTCCACTTGCCACCTTAAATAAATAAAAATGTGTAAAACTGACATTAATGATATATTCTTCTTAACCCCATAGATCCAAAAAAAAAAATTTTTTTTTTTTGAGACAAGGTCTTGCTCTGTTGCCCAGGCTGGAGTGCAGTGGCATCAGCCTAGCTCACAGCAAAGTTGAACTCCTGGACTTAGGTAATCCTTGTACCTCAGCCTTCTGAGTAGCTGGGCTACAGGTGCCTGCCCCCATGGCTGGCTGATTTTTCTATTTTTAGTAGAGACAGGGATCTCACTCTTGCTCAGGTTGGTCTTGAACTCCTGACCTCAAGCAATCTTCCCACGTTGGCCTCCCAGAGTGCCAAAATATCACTTCAGGCATCTGTTTTGAAGAAAGAATGAACGAGCTATTTTACATTCTTCTTTTCCTCCTAAGTCTTAGAAGTCTGGTGTGTGTTTTGCACCTTGAACCCCTCTCAGTTTGGAGGAGCCACATCTCAGGCACTCAGTGGCACCTGAGGCCAGTGCAGGTCCAGGAAGTAAACAGGAAAAGTCTCAGGAGAAAATAACACCTCTGAAGGTGTCTGAATGTATCTTCACATTTGACCACTTTGGAGGTCATTTTTAGAACTACTCAAGTATTTGCTTTGCTGAGGAATGATACCAGATACTAAGAAAATACTTTCGAGACTTCCCAAAGGATGAGGGAAAGTCAGTCTACTCACTGCTTGCTAAAATGAAGGTTGAAAGATTTACAGTGCATTAAATAAAAAGAACATTGGTGCTATTTTGGAATGCAGAGTGTAGGTCAACACAAGAGAACGCACAGCTTGGTTCTAGCAGAAGTGAACAGATGATTTGAAAAACTTGTGTGGATTTAGAATCAGGGAATCTGAGAAAGTTCAAGAAGGGCCCTGGAGATGCCCAGTCCTGGGGTCAGTAAACCTGGGCTCTGGGCCACCTCTGACTCACAGTCAGTTTTTTTGAGACAGAATCTCCCTCTGTTGCCCTTGGTAGAGTGCTGTAGCAGCACAGCTCACAGCAACCTCAAACTCTTGGGCTTAAGTGATTCTCTTGCCTCAGCCTCCCAAGTAGCTGGGACTACAGGTGCCTGCCACAATGCCTAGCTATTTTTTTGTTATTGTTGTCATTGTTGTTTAGCAGGCCGGGGCTGGGTTTGAACCCATCAGCCTTGGTGTATGTGGCCAGCATCCTAACCACTGAGCTACGGGCACTGAGCCATAGCCAGTTTTTGCATATGCCCCAGGAGCTAAGAATAGTTGTCATATTTTTAAGTGGTAGTGGAGAAAAGGTCAAAAGAAACAGAGTATGGCATGACATAGGAAAATTATATGGAATTCAGAACTCAGTGTTGAAAAATAAAGTTTTATTGACACACACATTCTTGTGTTCTGCTACAGTGGCAGAGTTGAGTAGTCACCATAGAGACGGAGCTGCAAAGCAGAAAACAGTGTGACCCGTCCTCATACAGGAAAAGTTTGTTGGCCCCTCGGCTTGCATGCTTCACAGATGACAAAAATGTGGCCTGGACCTTTCATGAATTAGTGGTCGTACTATGACTTGATCTTGGGATTTAAGCTTTTATCACTTCATTTAAGCTTCCCTGTCAGCCTAGCCCTAATAGTCAACTTCAGAGAATTTGCCCTGAATAGTCTTGCTAGGAGCTTTTGTTCTGTCGTCTCATTTATGAGTAGGGGTTAATGATTCTGGAACAAACATACAGGATGTTTTTTTTGGCTCGGCGCCTGTGGCTCAAGCGGCTAAGGCGCTAGCCACATACACCTAAGGTGGCGGGTTCGAATCCCCAGCCCGGGCCCACCAAACGACAATGATGGCTGCAACCAAAAAATGGCCAGGTGTCGTGGCAGGCGCCTGTAGTCCCAGCTACTTGGGAGGC
>NW_003852424.1:15495494-15508002 GCF_000181295.1 Otolemur garnettii | reverse complement strand
AGTTGGAGGTTGCTGTGAGCTGTAATGCCATGGCACTCTACCCAGGGGGACAGCTTGAGGCTCTGTCTCAAAAAAAAAAAAAAAAAAGAAAAGAAATAACAGGCTCTTAGATTTGATAAAATGTGACATTTGATAGCTCAAAAACATATCACATTTTAAAGTTTACATGATCTTTATTGTATGCTACTTTAAAAATGTACAAGCAGGCCAGGCAAGGTGGCTCACGCCTATAATCCCAGCATTTTGGGAGGCTGAGGTGGGAGGATTACTTAAGATCAGGAGTTCAGACCAGCCGGGGCAACATAGTGAGAACCTATCTCTGCAAAAAATAGAAAAATTAGCTAAGTGTGGTGTGAGCTTGTCTTCCCAGCTACTCAGGAGGCTGAGGCAGGAGAATGCTTGGGCCTAGGAGTTGGAGGCTGTAGTGAGCTATGATTGCACCACTGCACTCCAGCCTGGGCAACAGAGCAAGGCTCTTGTCTCTTTAAAAAAAAAAGATATATGAACATAAAACTACGTGTAAAATGCCTTGAACTAATAGCTTTCATAGTATAAACCAGAAAAAAAATTATATAAAGTAAATGAAATCAAAGCAGTAATACCTGATACAATGGTTATTCAAACTTATAGTTAACTAACAACTGGAACGTAATGGAACGGGTGTCTTTAGAGGGATGTTTTGATGCTGGCACCAGGCAAAATGTCCCAGAGTGAAATTTGAAAATTGTGACGGGTTTAAGTAAAAACAAATGTTTCCTTCTGTTGGCTTGGGAGCTGGGGACAGTTTTCATTTTCAACACCAGCTGAATTCTGACATGCCATTCTCTTTAGGCTGAGAACTGACACGCTTTCTTAATGATGTAGGCTCATTTTAAAATATTTGAGGCAGGGGAGAGAAAGTCGTGGTTTAATTATTATGTTTTCTGGAGTTTTCTTTTTGCAGATTGCTACTTATGAAATGTACAGTTGTATTTAGCTTGAATTTTCAATGATCAAGGGCAGGAGGGGATAGAAGAAATGGGGCTGAATGGAACTTTGTGGATTGCTTGACTGTTTTTTTTTTTTTAAGTTTCTCTCTCTCTCTCTGTCTCCTTCTCACCTTTTTTCTTTCTCTGTCTCTGTTTCTCTGGGTTTTAGAATGCTCTCAGTCTGGGTAAAGAAAACCAAGGCATGCCCGGTTGAGCTTTGCAAAACTCAGACGTGTGCATATATAGGCTTGGGGCACACAAAGGCAGGGAACCAGGATTTGGGGAGTTTGGCTTCTGATCTGGACTTTGTATTTCCCCACAGCCTCTGTGTTCCTAGCTGTGAAATGGGTCCCAGGAGAAGGCAATACACATGTCCATAACCTTCACTTTGTGGGTCAGAGCAGTCTCTGCCTGGAATAGAACATGGTGCCCTCTGTATGTTTTCTCTGACAATGACATTGCACTAAATTCTGAAGCCTGATTTAAATTTTTTTTTTTTTTTACTTTGGAATAATTTTAGATTTCTAGCAAAGTTGCAGAAATAGTACAGAGAGTTCCCCTCCAGCCTCCCTGGAAGTTCATATCTTATAGCCTGGTGCCTTTGTCACACTAAGAAATAGACATGGGTACATGTGTATTAACTAAGCTCCATGTTTTGTTCAGATTCCATTCATTTTCCCCTAATGTTCTTTTTTGTCCCAGGCACTATCCTAGACCCCATGACATTCAATCTTGACAGTGTCCCTGATAGGCATGAGGAGGGCCGGCTGAGTATTTTGCAGACCATCCTCAGGTCTGTGTTTGTCTGATGTTTCTCTCATCATTGGACTGAGGTTATGGGTTTTGGGGGAGACACATGGCCACGAGGTGCCCTTTTGGACCCACCCTGCTGGGATGCGTGATACTCTCATGACTCACCACTGGTGATGTCAACTTTGATCTCCTGGTTGGGTAGTCTTTGCCCACCTGCTGGGTTCTCTGAGGCTATAACCTGCTGTGGGAACTCCAGCCCCCACCCCCATGCCAGTACTGGAAGTTTCTATCCCTTGTCCTGAGAGTTTTGCCTTCAATTTTTGAATCATGATTTAAACTTTCAACCCAGCCAGCACAGGCTATGATCCTTGAGATGATTTGGGGCATTGGAATCTCATCATCTTACCAATTTTGGCTGCAAGCACTGCACAACGTCAGGGAGAAACATTTCCCTTCTGATTTGAGACATATGTGTCTGTCTGGTCCCAAATGTGTTGGGAGAGGGGCTTGGCCTGGATCCTGGTGCTGGAAACATCAAGCCTGCTTGATGAGTCGAGCACAGATTTGCCAGATTTTTTTAAAACGAAGGGGGAGATTTATTTATTATTTGTATATGTGTGTGTGTGTGTGTGTGTGTGTGTGTGTGTGTGTGTATAAAACATATATATGTATACTTTGTGTTTTTTCTTTTTAGAAACAAGGTTACTCTGTTGCCCAAGTTGGAGTTCAGTGATGCAATCAGCTCACTGCCGCCTCCAACTCCTGGTCTTAAGTGATTCTCCTGCCTTAGCCTCCTGAGTAGCAGGGACAACAATTACATGCAACTGCACTTGGCTAATTTTTCTATTTTTTTGTAGAGATGGGGTCTCATTATGTTGCCCAGGCTGGTCTGGGAACTCCTGGCCTCAAGCGATCTTCCTGCCTCAGCCTCCCAAGTGTTGGGAGCACAGGTGTGAGCCATGGAGTGGGCCCAGGAGGGAGAGATTTAGATCTTCAAGTATAGTTGAGACATGGACCATCCAAGAGTGGGGAACCACCTGACCACATGTGAGTTTCTGTCCTCTGGACTCTGGGGACTGAGGTGACACCCCCTGGATCCTAGTACTCTTATGGATGGTGTGTCTGGCAAAAGCAAAAGATTACTGGGAAACAGGATATCTCTGTGTTGCTGGTGCTTGCAGTGCCCTTTAAAAGTGAAACTGGGCCGGGATGGGAGGTCCCTAGGAGAAAGAGGACAGCCTCTTCTCTCCTGGGGACAGTGAATGGGGCCTTTGTCTCATCCAGGCTTTTTTCTTAGTGGCCTCTTTTCACTCAGCAAACACTTTAGGGTGTTGTTGGGCACTGGGCATGCAGGGCTATGTCGCCCTCCAGGCCTCTGTCGGGAGGGGGAGATCAGGTGGGGGGTGGGGGAGTGGGGGGGTGGGGACATTACTGGGGCCCTCTGGGCACTTCACACATGCTGGACAGGGCCTCTGTAACTTCCCAGCTCATCCCTCACTTTCCTCCCAGATCCCCTTCATCTCTTGCCAGGTCTGTTTTTTGTTTGTTTGTTTGTTTGTTTTGCTTTGTTTCATTTTTAATTGTGGTTACAAACAACATAAAATTTACCATCTTAACCATTTTTAATTGCACAGTTCAGTGACATGAAGTACGTGGATGTGGTTGTGCAACCATCCCTGCGCTTCATCTCCAGCACTTTCTCATCCTCCCAAACTGAAACTCTGTCCCCAGGAAACCTTAACTCCCACCCCTCCCCTAGCCCCTGGCACCACCATTCTTTCTGTTCTGTGACTCTGAGGACTCTAGGGACCTCCTGTGAGTGAAATCACCCAGGATTTGTCCTTCTGTGTCTGCTTCTTTGTTTTTTATTTTTGCAGTTTGGGGCCTGGGTCAGGTTTGAACCCGTCACCTCTGGTATATGGGGCTGGCACCCTACTCCTTTGAGCCACATGCGCTGCCCCTGTGTCTGCTTCTTTCACTAAGCACCATGTCCTCAAGTTTTACCCATGTTCATATTTTAAGGCTGAATAATTTTCTGTGTGTGGATGGACCCCATTGTGTTTATCCATCCATCCCTCGAGGGACCCTGGGGTTGCTTCCACTTTTTGGCTATTATGAATCATGCTGCTGTGAATATCCGGGGACAGGTTCTCCCTGTGGATGTAGATTTTCCTTTCTCTCTGGTAGGTGCCCAGGAGTGGCATTTCAGGGCCCATATTCTGTTTTTAAACCCATAGACTGTTGGTCTGCGCTTCTGTGCCTGGTGGGACTTTTGTCCATTCTTTTACTGCGCTTCTTTTACTGCTCAGCCCCTCAGGGCTTTGAAAGGATTTGAGTTCCTCTGGCTGATTCTGTCAATCCCCACTCCCCCTGCTCCCCCACCTCCCAGCATGAGCTCCCCTCCCTATCTCTGTATCTCTCCACAATAAGACTGTCCCCACCTGAGCTGGTCAGTGGCAGCGGGGCAGCTTCTTACAGCACAGTTCATTTCCTCCCCATTCTACTGGGGTCCCTCTGTTTCCTTTATTTTCTTTTCTCCTTTCCTTCCGCCCTTCCTCCCTCCCTCCCTCCCTCTTTTCCTTCCTTTTTTTTTGAGACAGAGCCTCACTCTGTTACCTTCGGTAATAGTGCTGTGGACCCATAGCTCACAGCAACCTCAAACGCTTGGGCTCAAACCATTCTTTTGCTCCAGGTAGCTGGGACTATAGGTGCCTGTCACAACGCCTGGCTATTTTTAGCAATGAGGTCTTGCTCTTGCTCAGGCTGGTCTTGAACTCCTGGGCTCGGGTGATCCACCAGTCTCGGCCTCCCAGAGTGCTAGGATTACAGGCATGAGCTATTGGGCCCAGAGCCTCTCCCGTTTTCCTTGTCACCTGGAGTGCCCTCTGCTCAGGTTGTGGCAGCACTTCACTCCTGCCCTCTGTGCCCACTCTCCTCCCTATTTCCATCTAACCTTGTACTCCAGTGCCACCTCGAAGCCACTAACCTCCCACCCACCTTTCCTGTTCCTATAGGAACTTGCACATTCTTCTTTAGTCTGAGCTTCAGGTTGTTTCTTTGTTTGTTCTCTTTGCCTATAAAAGAGGGTCCTACCCCAAGACCAGTTGAGAAGCCCACACAAAATGTATGTATAGTATGTAGCAGACGTTCAGCACGTGGAGAAATGGTCTTGGTTTGGATAAAAGCCTGGAGGAAGATGTGGTGGACAGACTGATGGCCAAAAAGATATTCCCATTCTAATCCCTGGAACCAGTGGGCATGTCATTTTATGGGATAAGGTCCTTGAGATGGGAGATCATCCTGGATTACTTGGTTGGAGGGAGATAGGAGGCTCAGAGGTAGAGAGAGACTGGAAGATGCTGTGTCGCTGACTCTGAAGCAAGAGGAAGGGGCCCTGAGCTGAGGAATGTGCGTGGCCTCTAGATGCTGGAAAAGGCTCTCTTGGTGGCTTGGCGCCTATGGCTCAAGTGGCTAAGGCGCCAGCCACATACACCTAAGGTGGCAAGTTCGAATCCCCAGCCCAGGCCCGCCAAAAACAACAATGATGGCTGCAACCAAAAAATGGCCGGGCGTTGTGGCGGGCGCCTATAGTCCCAGCTACGTGGGAGGCTGAGACAGGAGACTTGCTTGAGCCCAGGAGTTGGAGGTTGCTGTGAGCTGTGATGCCATAGCACTCTACCCAGGGGGATAGCTTGAGGCTCCGTCTCAAAAAAAAAAAAAAAAAAAAAAGAAAAGGCTCTCTTGGAGCTATCAGGAGAGACTTGCCCTGAGATACCTTGACATTAGTCATCTGAGCCGGCAAGAGGGTAAATTTGTGGGGTTTTTGGTTGTTGTTTTGTTTTTTGAGACAGAGTCTCATGTTGCCCTGGGTAGAGTGTCATGGTGTCCGCTCACAGCAACCTCAAACTCTTGGGCTTAAGTGATTCTCTTGCCTTAGCCTCCCAAGTAGTTGGGACTACAGGTGCCCGGCTATTTTTGGTTGTAGTTGTCATTGTTTTTTGCCAGGCCTAGGCCAGGTTCGAAGCCGTCACTCTCAGTGTATATGGCCGGTGCCCTAACCACTGAGCTACGGGTGCCAAGCCAAATTTGTGTTGTTTTAAGCCACTAAGTTTGTGGTGATTTGTAACAGCAGCTACAGGAAATGAGTGCAGTTGGTTTTGAAAGCTGCATAGATCATTTCAGAAACCATTCAGATAAAGTTCCACTATGAGGTTCAACTTGTCATCCGTTACACATGGTGACTTGTGGCCTGCCAGGGACCACGTGGTTTTTCAACCATGCACAGTTTCCACTATGGATACGGCCAAGCCCATGAAGGGTGATTCTCACCTTGGTCCCTCTTAAAGACACCCCTTCCATGAATCACATGAGCTGTCAAGAGGATTCTTACTCATTGAGCCTAGGAATGAATCTTCCTGAACACACCAGACTGTGTGTCCCTGGGCAGACACCCTCAGACTAACACAATGTCTTACTTACCCCATGGGTGCATTCTTCTGTCTCCCTGTACCCAGGGCTGTGTGTATCCTGGGAGCAGCTCCTGCAGTGCCGCTGACAGGGTCCATCCCAGCTTGGAAACTCAACCTAGTGGGAAAGGGGCAGAGGCGGGATGAGACAGAGCTGCTGATCGCTTTGCCTGCATTTTGCACGGGTTCTTTTTTCTCAGTGAGGGAGCACTTTCCTTGCCAGTTATTCTGGATGAAACTCCAGCTTCCTTATAGCCAGGGACTGGAGTATGTGAGGCCTCCTAATGTTCAAAACTATTGGTTTCACTTGAAAAGATGCTCCATCTCATTAATCATCAGGGAAATGCAAATCGAAACCATAGTGAGATACCACTTCACACCCACTGGGATGGCTAGAATTTAAAAGAAGCAAAAAACAAAACAAAACAAAACAAAACAGATAATCACAAGTGCTAGTGAGGACATGGAGAAATTGGAGCCCTCCCACACCGCTGGTGGGAATGTAACGTGGTGCAGCTGCTGTGGAAGTCTGGCGGTTCCTCAGAAGGTTTAAATACAATTTCCATATGACCCAGCAATTCCACTCCTAGGTATGCACTTGAGGAAAATTAAAACATACATCCACACAAGCATTTGTATGTGAAAGTTTCACGGCACAATTCACAATAGCCAAAAGGTGGAATAACCAGGGGCCCATGGATAGGCAAGTGGATAAACACAATATGATCCATCCGCACACGGGAATATCACTAAGCCATGAAAAGGAAGGAGGTTCTGACACGGGTTACTACACGGATTGACCTTGAGGACGTCATGCTCAGTGAGAGAAGCCAGACACAGAAGGACACACGGTGTGAGATTCCTTTTATATAAAATGTCCAGAACAGACAGAACCACAGACATGGGACGTGGATTTACAGTTACCAGGGGCTGGAGAGGGGAGGGGAAGTGAATACTGATGGGAATAGGGTTTTATTTTGGGATGATGAGAATGTTCTAGAATTAGATAGTGGGGAAGGTTACACAACATCATGAATGTACTTAATGCTAACACAACTTAAAATGGTCAACACTGTTAATTTTATATTATATGTATCTTACCAAGAGAATCCAACTATTGGTCTAAGTGGTCACTTTTCTGGGTATGAGGCCATTCATTGACAGTGCTTAATGGACCATCTGAGGATGACCCTATTCTCGTCCCTGTGAGCCCATCCCTTCCCTCTGCTGTAGGCCAAGCCCAACAGAGGCATGAACACACAGGGGTTGGAATCCTTCTGCCTTTGGGGCTACTAAGCAGTTTGCATCTTTGGTTTAGGTCTTGCCAGCCCTGGGCAACTTAGGATTCAGAAAGAAGGAAGGTGCTACCTGGTGCCTGGTGATAATGCAGTGAGTAATTTGAAGGAAGATGCAGGAGAGCTGAGGGCAGTGGGTTGAAAGTTCTGTTTTGCTTTGAGGATGTGGGACTTGGTGGAACAAGATATGTAAGAAGTAAAGATGGTGAATTCTAGAGCATTCTAGAATCCTCCAAAACCTTCTCAGAGGTTCTCAACCTGTGGGTTGCAACCCTTTTGGGGGTTGAACTACCCTTTCACAGGAGTCACCTAAATACATCCTGCATATCAGATATTTACATTATGATTCATAACAATAGCAAAATTACAGTTATGAAGTAGCAATGAAAATATTTTATGGTTGGAGGTCACCACAACATGAGGAACTGTATTAAAGAGTTGCAGAATTAGGAAGGTTGAGAACCACTGTTCTAGACCATGCAGAATTTTCTGGAATCTTCTGGAATGTAGGGGCATTGTGGTGTAGTGAGGCTTTTGATTTGGGATGCCTGCTTAGCCATCAGGTAGGTGACTTTCTGTGTGACTTTGGACAAATCATGAAACCTCTTTGTTTCTGTTTCCTTTTCCTTGTGACTGCAAACAAGAGAGGAATCATTCCCTCGGGTCATTGTAAGGGTCACAATTGCATACAAGGCTGTGATATTGGAGGAGGGTGGTGGTCATGGTTATCATTATAATTGCTGTAGTCACTATTAATATTTCTCAAAATGATATATATTTATATTACTATTGTAGTATACATTATCACATTACTGTTTCTCCCCAGTGGCATCACAGACCCAACCAAGGAAGTGATTAGACCTGCTCTTGGGAATGGGGCAGAAGCCATGCTGGGCTGGGCTGGCTTAGGAATTGGACTTGTTTAGAAGCAGAAAGGACTGTCTTAGGACGTTGTTGGTTTCTGGTTGTTGAAGACAGTGTAGCAGAGAGGATGTGGGCCCAGATATGGGGAAAGGAGCTGGTTGCTGTGGGGTGTAGACCTAACCTAGAAGGCCACTCCTAGCTCTGAGGGCTGAAGCCCAGGAGACAAGGAGTTGTGAGGTCAGAGCTTGGCTGGCTCGGGGCTGGGGATGAAGGTAAGGAGGGGGTTGCCCGTGCTGGACCCCTCTCAGGGCCCATCCACCTTTGTTGTTAGTGTGGAAACTAAGCTCATGTGTGGTTCATTGCCCCATCCCAGGTTATAGCCCCAGTGGGAGGCTGAAGAGGATTTTGTTACCCCCTTAACAGATGACTGAGTCCAAAGAGCTGAATGTTACCTTGGTAAGGAGGACCCAGAAAGACCAGGTCACCCCCAGATGTTTGCATTTTGTGGCTTTTCCTTTCCTACTTTTTGACTCCCAACAGCAGGTAGTGTGTGCCCTGAGATACAAGTGACCAAAGTTGCACCCACCTTGGTGTCCCTTGGCCACCCTACCCACGTCTTGTTGTGGCAGGGTCGGCATCAGCTGCTGCCCCCTCCTCTTCCTCTCAGGGCCTTGATGGAAAGGGCTGGATCCTGGGTAGGCCACTGACCAGAGGCCACTGATGGGCAGATACAGGTGGCACAAGAATTGGGAATGTAGGGATTGTGTTGCAATGGCTTTGTCCTTTGGGTTAAAGGGATGTTCACAGTCACACACATTTGTGGGCTGATGGCAGTTCACACTCAATCCTACAGGAGATGATGTCTGGTTACCATGCTGTTTATTGTGGACATTAGAGTTGGATCATTCTTGGAGCTGGTGCAGGGTGCTGGGCAGTGTGTCTGCCTCCACCCACTCTGTGCCGGTTGTCACCCTCCACTTGCGACAACCACAGATATCCTTGGACATCATCACCAAGTATCCTCTGGAAGGCAGGACCACCCCTGACCGAGAACCACCACTGTATGTAAAAGAATCACAGCAAAAGAAAATTGATTTGGCATTTTCTACTTCTCTTTTCTATCCTGGTGATAAATTAAAATCAGACTCCAATCCCAAGCTCAATGCTGCTTGGAAGGTCCTCTCTCCAGGGCATGTTCCCAAATCATATTCCCTAGAAGAATTCTTAGTGGCACAGGTAGAAGTGTAATTAAGTGGCCGCCTTTCCTCTGTGGTGGTGACACAGATTTGAGTCTGTAATAAAGATGAGGCATCCCTTTAGAGATTATGGTCCAATCAGAGGCAGGAAAACTTGCTATGAGGTTTCTTGGAATCAACCCTGGTTTAGGAAGGAAAGTGAAGATTGGAGAAAATGGTTCATTTCTCTTTCAGGCTTCCAGCATCCCCCAAAGTCTGGCAGGAACGCACTCCCTATGGAAGCTCCAGGGGAGAATGCTTCCTGCCTCTTCCAACTCTGGTAGTGGCCAGCCATCCTTGGCACGCTTTGGCCGTGACATTACTCCAGTCTCTACCACTGTCCTCACATGGCCTCCTTCCATGTCTGTGTCTGTGTCCAAATATCCCTCATCTTATAAGGACATCAATTACTGGACTCAGGGCCCACCCTAATCCTGTGTGAGACCTCTTCTTAACTGATTACATCTGCAAAAACCCTACTTCCAAATAAGGCCTTGTTCTGAGGTATCTGATTCAATTTTTTTTGAAATAATTAACTCAAGGTCTCTCCCCCTGGGTACCATGGACATTGGGGTTGGATCATTCCCTGGGATGGGGCTGTCCTGGGCACTGCAGGCTGCTGAGCAGGGTCCCTGGCCCCAGCCCCTCCATGCCAGGAGTACCCCCCATTATGACAACCACATATGTCCCCAGACATTGCCCAGTGCCCCCTGGGGGCAGAATCCCCTCCCCTTCTCCACCCTGTTGAGAACCCCTATATAAGGAATTTGTCTTTCATGCGTTTTTCTTTGTATCCTATAAGATCATGGGGAAATGTTTTCCCCAGCAGTTCTTTGTGTGATGGGTCCCTCACATGAGCTGATTTAGGTCATCTCTGTCCTTCAGAATTGTCCTCCACAGAGGGGCCGTGACATCAGATATTTTCTAGTCTTTATCCAGCCTGCTTGGTAAATAACGCTCCCTGCTTCTCTACCTCTGGGCCACCTCTCCTGCTCTGTGCTTTCCTGGCTTTTCTGGTTACATGTTTTCCATGGATAATGCTGGGCTTGGTCACAGAGCTGTCCCTTGCCTGTGTTCTCTTGAAAGCCAGAATCCTGCCGTGGATCTCTCACACTTGCTGCTGTGCTCTGTGATGGTTCTGGGGTTTGATTTGTCCTTTTCTGCTGCAGAGACCCTTTCGCTCTTTTAGGGGACAACATGACTTTCCCCTGTGCATCTGTCTCCAAGAATGTGATCTGTTTGGGTTCATTTATGAACATGTCCAACTGTTAGGAGTGGTTGGCACAGTTGCAGGTTGTCTGGAGGATATAAAGCAGTCTGTAACCCCATAGCGTTTTCCATGTGTTTAAACATTACCAGTCCTAAGTGTGTGAAAATCTGGACTTTTTATCTATTCTAGTCTCAGCCAGAGGGGGAGGCGTTATAACAGTTCTGTTTTAAGAAAAGTAGTATGGTATATATAATGGTATGGCATTGTTTTCCAACGGAGTTGATTTTCAGTCATGTACAACAGCACAATTTTCAAGCCTAGTTATGTATAAAAACTGCCGGATATAGCACATGCTACTGAATGTGAAAATCTGAGTTACGAACATCAAATAAGCATACTTCTATTTTTTCTCAATACCCCCAGATTTTGCATGGAAGCAGGTGGCCGCTACATGTTAAAAGTCACTTTGGGAGACCTTGTGTCCCCCACAATGCTGCCGTTGTGATTCTCTTTAAGAATAGGCGGCTGCTGCTTTTGTATATTGCAGACATAAAAGCTTAACTTACAGTGTTATTTTAAGGATGAGAGAGAAAATATAGAGAAGGGGTAATAAATGTGATGTTGTATCCTGGATGGGACCTTAGAACAGGAAAGGGCCGTTGATAGAAAGTCTAGCGACAGATTAAGCTGTGCTGTTTGGCTGATAGTGACATAGCAGTGCTGATGTCTCAGTTGCGGCAGATACACCCTGATGATGTGTATGAAGCGTTCACAGCAAGCTAGATGAGGGATACACAGAAGCTCTTGGTACTATCTGTGCAATTCTTCTGCAAATCTAAAATTATCCCAAAGAAAAACATTGATTAAAAAAAAACTGAGAAGATTCTATTTTTCACCTTTAAAATAGACAAAGATTAATAAAAGTTAATACCATTGTTGATGAGGGTGTGGGCAGAAGGGTTGTGTAAAATGGCAGTCTTTTTCTTTTTTTTTGAGACAGAGCCTCAAGCTGTCACCCTGGGTAGAGTGCCATGGCATCACAGCTCACAGCAACCTCCACTCCTGGGCTTAAGCAATTCCCTTGCCTTAGCCTCCCAAGTAGCTGGGACCACAGGCACCCACCACAATGCCCATCTGTATTTTTTGGTGTAGTTGTCATTGTTGTTTGGTGGGGCCAGGCTGGATTTGAACCTGCCAGCTCTGGTGTATGTGGCTGGTGCCTTAGCCGCTTGAGCTACAGGCTCCCAGCTGAGTCTTTTTCAATAATAATTTAGTAGTATGTTTTTAAGAACCTTAAAAATATTTAATGCTGTCTTATTCCAAAATGTCATCTCTGAAAATGCATACTGAAGTAGTAATTAGAGACAGGCATAAAAATGTTCATTGTAGCATTATTCATAAAGCAAAATTGGGAACAAGCTAAATGCCCAATAGTAAGAAGTTCTGGTATATTAATTCAATGTGCATGCATGGGAAGCCATGAAAAACTATGTTTATAAAGAATTCTTAGTGATGTGAGAACATGTTTATGATAGCATAGGAAGTTACAATGGCAGAGGAACCAGGCACGGTGGCACATGTCTATAGTCCCAGCTATTCAGGAGGCTGAGGCGGGAGGATCACTTGAGCTCAGGAGTTTGAATTCAGCCTGGGGAAGAATGAGACCCCATATCTATAAAAAATAAAGGCTTGGCGCCTATGGCTCAAGTGGCTAAGG
>NW_003852424.1:15481793-15494866 GCF_000181295.1 Otolemur garnettii | reverse complement strand
TTTTTTTGTGACAGTCTCCCTCTGTTGCTCTTGGTATAGTGCTGTGGCATCATAGCTCATAGCAACCACAAACAAGTGATCTTCTTGCCTCAGCCTCCTAAGTAGCTGAGTCTACAGGTGCTCACCAGAGCACCTGGCTATTTTTGGAGATGGGGTCTGGATATTTCTCAGGCTGGTCTCAAACTTGTGAGCTCAAGCAATTCTCCCATCTTAGCCTCCCAGAGTGTTGGGATTACAGATGTGAGCCATTGTGCCTACCCGCTGCAATGCCTGCTTTCTGAGTTGCATAAGCTCTTTCTGTGAGTGGCAGCAGATGGGGTTGCTTTTCATTGACTATATATGGCTGCATCATTGCCTGCTGGGAAATGGATTCCTGGGGCCTAATTTCACTTTGACTTGATCTCCACAGGGCATACTTTAAAGGCACTTGAATTGGAATCTGCCCTTGTGTTTCTCATAGGAAAACCTGTAGCTGCCACACTGTGTGATGTCATAGCTTGAATGTCATCTCCTGCCTCCAACTGTGGCTGGCTTTCTGCTGTATGTATTGGTTGACATTGATAATTGCCTTTGTTTTTCCCACTTCATCATGAGGCTTTCTCATGTTTCCCATTCCTCTGCTTCCCTTTTCTGGGGAAGTAATCTTTAACATATCACTTCCTGAATGGTCATTTCTTTTTCTTTTTCTTTTTTTTCTTTGAGACAGGGTTTCAGTCTCTTGCTCTGGATAGAGTGCCCTGGTATCATGGCTCACAGCAACCTCAAACTATTGGGCTCAACTGATCCTCTTGCCTCAGCCTCCTGGGTAGCTGAGACTATAGGCATGAGCCACTGCACCTGGCCTATCACAATTGCTGTCGGTACATTATTATCAACTAAAGTCCATGCTTGATTTAGATTTTCCTTAGTTTTTCCACTAAGGTTCTTTTTCTGCTCTAGGGACTCATCCAGGATCCAGGTGGCATTTATTGGACGTGTCTCCTTAGGTTCCTCTGGGCTGGGTCATTTCCTAGCCTTGTTTTTGATGACCAAGCTGGTTCTGAGGGGGCCTGGGCAGTTTTGTAAAATGTCTCCTAATGTGAGTTCTTCTCATGTTTCCTCTTGAATAGTCTGGGTTTGGGGTTCTGGGGAGGGACCAGCAGGGGCATGAGCTCTCCACATGCTGCTGACCTTTGTGGCTCGGCCAATTCAGCAGTTTTAAACTTTGCATTATTGCCAATGTTTAAAACTCAGGGAGTTTTACTCTATGAAATCTCCCGGCTTGTCTTAGAATAAATGGAAGAGCCCACATTGGGCTTCATCTCCCTCCCCCTTCCAGTGAGCCAGGTGTTGTGTTTCAAGGCTTCACAGTTCAAGGCTGACCTCAAACTCATGACCCCTGAATAGCCAGCTGGGACAGCACTGCCCTGCTTGCTTTGTTCCAGGGAGGCAAATGCAGGCACTAAAATTACCTTGAAGCCTCCCTCAACCAAAACTCCACTAGTGTTCAGAGGATGGGACTTGCACTTGCTACAAAGGACACAGCTTAGCCCAGGCTGGGGCCCAGACCCACCAGTGTCTGGGGAGAGCAGAGTGGTGGTGGGGTCCTTCCTCTCTCCAGACTGCCAGGGTGGCCGTCAGAGGGCAGTAGCTCATGAGTTTTTGTAAAGGAGGGAAGGTGGTTATCTCAAAACAGACAGAGAGCTGAGACCCCAGATGGGGATGGGTCTGTGGTGGTCACAATTGAGAGAGGGCATACTCCTGGCATGGGCTGGGTGGGGGACAGGGATGCTGCTTAGCACCTTGCCGTGTCCAGAATGGCCCCACTCTAGAGAATGATCCAGCCCCAAGGTCCAAGTGCTGAGGGAGAAGACCCATATTAATTACTTGGGAAAAAATGTCAAATCTACTCCCTGCTCACGATGGATAGCTGAATAAACTCCCAGTGGGGCAGATGGTTCAGATTAGGGAACCCCCATCTCCTGCGACTCCTCTCCTTTCTCTCTCCCCGCTCAGGGTGTGGATTTAAACTTGTGCAGCCTCCCAGGACCTCAACACAGCACGTAATTGTGAGAGGCTGAGTCTCTTGAAGGGGGGGTCCCTTGAATCCCCTAACACAGTGGTCCTTACCCAGCAGGGATCTGCCCCTTGGGGACACTGGGCAATGCTAGGACATCTGTGGTTGTTATGATTAGGAAGTGTTCCTGGCACGGAGTAGGTAGAGGCAGGGACGCTGCTTAGCACCCTGTAGTGCCTAGGATAATCCTACCCAAGAGAAAGATCTGGGCCTAATGTCCACAGTGCCCAGGGGAGAGACCCTGGACCAAAGTGACCTTCAAATTAAAGGGCATTCTGTGAAGGTCAGCATCCAATCACAGAACTGTGCCTGAGGCAGCTCCAACTCTGGGGAAATGACCCTGGTGGAAACAGTGGCTGTCCTCATTCAGCAAGGGTGACCATGCAGAGACAGCATGGCTGACCTTGTAGGTTGGCTGATGTGTGTTCCTGCAGACACTGGAGCTGGGAGTGAAGCTCCCATGTGACAGCAGGGTCAAGGTGATAGCATGGCCATAAGTGGGTCCTCAGGGGCAGGCAAATTTCCAGTCACTGTTCCTCAGATAGAGGGACGGTGCAGCCCTGCTCTCTTGGTATCTTTGGAAGCCAGGCTGGGGGGCAGGCAAGTGAGGAGGGTGCAGACCACCAACCTGGCCTTGGCCAGAGCCAGGAAGAATTTATTTCACTCCCTGGGGAGGCTGCCTCTGCTTCATTTGTTCCTTCTACAAAATATTAACCACGCACTCAAATGGAGAGTTTGAAGAGAAAGCAGTTAAGGGCCTTTAAGTGGTGTTGTAGGATCTCTCTCTATGAGGAGTCAACAGATCTTTTCTGTAAAGAGGCAGAGAGTCAATATTTTCAGCTCTGAGGGCCAGGCAGTCTCTATTACAGCTGCTCAATCTGCTGTCATTGTGCAAAAGAGGCTTTGAGGGCAGGTAAATGGGTGTGGCTGTGTTTTAATAAAACTTTATTGATAAGAACAAGTGGTGGGCTGGATTTGGCCCAGAGCCGTGGTCCTCTGACCACTGCTGTGTTAAATCAGCATTGCCTAACTTGGAGACCCCTGTTATTAGGGTGGTATTTGATACACACAACCACCCCCTTCTTTGGGGCTTCCTCCTTCTAGGTTAGTGACTTTTAGTGGGTCTTTTTTTTTAGACAGTGTCTTACTCTACTGTTCAGGCTAGAGTGCATCAGCCTAGCTCAAAGCAACCTCAAACGCCTAGGTTCAAGTGATGCTCTTGCCTCAGCCTCCCAAGTACCTGGGACTACAGGGCACTTACCATAATACCTAGCTAATTTTTCAATTTTCAGTAGAGACAGGGTCTTGCTCTTGCTCAGGCTGGTCATGTACTCCCAAGCTCAAGCAATCCTCCTGTCTTGGCCTCCTCGAGTTCTAAGATTACAGGCATAAGCCATCGCGCTGGTGACTTTGGGCTGGTTTTATCTCTTTTCTGGGGTTGTTGGGCAAATTAAGTGAATATGTGTATTATAGGGCAGTGGTTCTCACTGGGGGTTGATTCTGGTTGTCTGCCCTTGGGGGGACATCTGGCAGTGTTTAGAGACATTTTTATTTTTGTCCATTGAGGCATTTTTTTTTTTTTTTGAGACAGAGTCTCAAGCTATCACCCTGGGTAGACTGCTGTGGCATCACAGCTCACAGCAACCTCAAACTCTTGGGCTTAAGTGATTCTCTTGCCTCAGCCTCCCAAGTAGCTGGGACTACAGGCATCCGCCACAATACCCAGCTGTTTGTCATTTTTGTTTGGAGGGCCCAGGCTGGATTCAAACCTGTCAGTTCCGTTGTATGTGGCTGGCACCCTAGCCACTTGAGCTATAGGCACCGAACCTCCATTGAGGCATTTTATTTTTAAGTATGTATTACATCCCTAGAAAAGGAATCCCAGGATTTTCTCTCCTGTGTATTTTCTTCTTGTTTCTCCATGGTTCATGATGCCAGCTGAAGCTGTCAGTACAATGAAACCAACTGGTAGATTGGGAGCAGATTATTCTGCCATTTTTCTAGATCTTTGAGTTGCATATCAAACCTGGAACTGATCACTCCACATTTATTTAACTTGCCTGTGAGGTTCACAATTTTCCCAGCTCTGTGATCATTGATGATTTCAAATTTGCCAATGTAATCATGCTTCATTATCACAGTTAAAAACTGGATAATGACTTTGGAGCACGGTCTTATAAGAACCTGGCGTTTGCCTCTCTTTTTGGCATTGTTGATGCTCTTAATAGCATCAGCCAGGACATTCATGGGCACCATTATGGCAGCACAGAAAGGTGGTGGAAGGAGGATGGGTAGGGAGAGTGCACAGAGTTATGGGTAGAGACATTTTTGGTTGTCATACTGGGGGTTGCTCCTGGCATGGGATTGGTGGAAGCAGGCACACTGCTCAGTAACCTGCAGTGCCAAAGACAGCTCTTCTAGAATTATCTGGCTCCAAATGTCATGATTAAGGTGGAGAAAGAAACCCAAGTGTAGGTGACAATGTCTAACAAATGCAAAGACCAGGATGCCATGTAATAGTATTAGTTGTCCTTCTTTCTTTCTTCAGATCATGACTTCACTCTTATTTTCTAGAACTTTCCATCAACAAAACTGCCACCCTTCTCTTACCTAGGCACTTGCTGCACACCCAGTAAGCATTTATTGTGTGCTATCTGGGTGCTACAGGCCTTACTAATGCATTGCTAAGGTCAATGTGGGATGTTCCAGAAGCTTCCTGCAGCCCCCTGCACCCTATCGTGTTGGGGTCCTCTTAGCTTGAGGAACTGGGGATAAGATGAACCACTTAGCCACCTGCTCCCCTCCCCCATTTTTTTCCTAAGAGCAAACTTCCCCTGCCAATTTGCATATCCCGTTTTTAGCATCTTTCTTTTCTGGGTTTTACATAATCATCTCATTATTAGATGCTGTCACGGGGACTTAATGTTCCCTCAATCACATTTTAGAGCATTTTCTAGCATGAGTAGCTAATTGCCTGTCGTCTCTCTCTCCTCTCCTCCTCTTTTTTTTTTTTTTAATAAACTTTTCATTTTAGAATAGTTTTAACTTTACATAAAAAAAAAATGGGAACACAGTAACAGAGAGTTCCTATACAATTTCTCCTGTTACTAATGTCATACGTTAGGATGAGGCCTTTGTCACTGTTAACAAACCGGTATGGCGACATCATCATTAATTGAAGTCCATATTTATCCCCCTAGTGTTTCTGTCCCAGAGCCCCATGGCTCCCACGTGACATTTAGTCCCATCTTTGTGGGCTGCTGTGCGCTCTGACAATTTCCAACTTTTGCTGTTTTTCTGGTGGCCTGGAAAGCCTTAAGGAGGACTGGCTGGGTGTTTTGTAGAATGTCCATCCATTGAGATTTGTGAGATGTTTTTCTTGTGATTAGACTGGGCAGATAAGTTTTGGGGGAGGAAGACCACGGACGTGAATGCCCTTCTTGTCTCATCCTATTGAGGGTCCAGGGTGCAGGACGTCAGCCTAAGTCATGAGCCCTGGTCATCTGACTGAGGTGAGCCTTCCAAGTAGCTGGGACTATAGGCACACACCACCACATCTGGCTACTTTCACTTTTTTTTTTGTCAAGATGCTGTCTCCCTCTTGCTCAGGCTGGTCTTGAACTCCTAACCTCTAGCAATCTTCCAGCCTCGCCCTCCCAGAGTGCTAGATCACAAGTGTGAGCCACTATGAATAATGTGTTGGGCACTACTTATGTATCTTACAGATATTCATTTACTTAGTCCCTAAAACAACCTACCAGTAGGTTGAGCAACAGAGGCAGGGGTATGTTAGAAGTGGCCAAAGGTTACCCTGCTGGTAAATCCTGAAGCCAGGTCACAGCAGTTCTCATCTGGTTCACTGCCTCGGCAATGCCAGGGTATGCCCTCCTCCCCTCAATCACTCCCTTCCCTGGAACTCAGGGCAGCTATTCTAATTTTGAGCAGAAAAAGAAATTCATTTGTACACATTTTCTTTCTTTTTCTGTCTTAAATTGGTCCTCTTCCCAAATCATCACCGCCTGTCTCCCCACATATTATATCAATAATTCCAAGTGTTGAATGAGGACTCTAGCACCATGGGGCTGTGCTGTCTCCAAGAGGACACTGGATCATGTCTGGGGACATTTGTGATTGTCATGACTGGGGAGAGCTCCTGGTGTGGTTTGGGTAGAGGCAGAGACACTGCTCAGCACTCTGTAGTGCCCAGGATACCCCCCACAGAGAATGATCTGGCCTGAATGTCCAGTGCCCGGGGTAGGGAGAAACGCTGCATTCATTATTTGGAAGAAAGGTTGGGTTAACTTCCAGCTCACAGTAGGCACCGAATAGATTCCTAATGGAGCAGACTGTCTAAGACAGGGCCATCCTCCCTATGTGACTTAGAGGACTAGTTCAGGAAGGTTTTAAAAGCACCAGGGACACAGAACTGACAAGGAAGTGCCCTAATTCTTCCCCCTCTCCTCAACCTTTAGCCCTTGGAGTCAGGCAGGCCTGCCCCTTTGTTCTGTCTGATCTGGAGTGTGATGGGTCCTGTTCTGGGTCAGGCCTGGCTGGCCACAATCAGCCACATGGCTCTAGGGCAGCCATGTCACCACCCAGGGCACCCCCCCACCCCCACCCAGCCTGCACCGCACCTGGACGTGAGCCTGTCACTCCGGCCTCTGCACTCCCTTCCTTTGCAATCAGCTCTCTGCTGGTGACATATTTAGATGGTTGCTGTGGTGATGAGTGAAGGCTGAGGTTGACAACTTCAGCGATGGCACAAAGGACAGGGCTGTGTTTCTATATTCAGCCTCCAACGAGACAAGACATTTCTGCCACGTGATGGTGGATGTCAGCGTGGGAAGGATGGGGGGTCTGACAGCCTAGCCCGCCCACCCTGTTTCCGGGGTAGGGGAACTGCGCCTGGGCTTGGGGAGATATATCAAATGCTAGGTCCCTGGCTGTCCCTGTCCTTGGGGGATATGTTTTGAGTAGTGGATCTCTACTTGGAGTGGTCCCCAGGGGATACTGGATTATATCTGGGGACATTTGCAGTTGTCACACCTTGTGGGGGAGTGCATGGAGTGGGTAGAGGCAGGGACACTGCTCAGCAGCCTGTGGTGCTCAGGACGGCCCCACTGCACCCCAGAGAATGATCTGGCCCACTGTCCATAGTGCTAAGGGGGAGAGACCCTGCTTTAGTGGGAAACAGACAGAGCCAGTGGGTTTATTCAGTTTTAAAAACTAATGTTGGCATTTATATCTTGATAATTTCCATAACAGCCAAATGCTTCATTTTCTTGGCCAGGTTGTTCTTCTCATATTCCCTCATTGAATGTGTGGCATCCAACTAGACTCTGGTATTTCACCAGACTATCAGGTTGACAGATGTCAGAAAAAGGAGTGAACGAAAGACCCCAAGCTGTTCAATGCTTGGTGTTAGAAAATGTAACAGTTGGCTGCACATCTGTTTTCATCCATTATGTGCTGCTATAATGAAATACCATGGATTGGCTAGCATATGAACAATAGAACTTATTTCTCACAGTTCTGGAGGTTGAGAAGTTCAGTATCAAGGTGCTGACATCTTTGAAGGCCTTCGTGCCGTATCATCCCATGGCAGAGGTAGGAAGGACAAGAGAGAGATAAGCAACCCATTCCCAAGGGAATAGCATTGATCATTCATGAGGGCAGAGTCTTCCTGACCTAGTCACTTCTTAAAGACCTCACTCTAGACATGGGGATTAAATTTCCAAGGTATGGTTTGCAGGGACACATTCAAAACATAGCAACATGAAGACATCAGGTAGATTCATCCTGCCTTATCTTGGCAAGTGCTAAGCCCAACTCTTAGTGCAAACAGTAAGCATTTATTACCCTGCAGTTTCTGTGGGTCAGGAATTTGGAGGCAGCTGGGCTGGTGGTTCTGACTGAAAGTCTCTCATGAGGTTGGTGAGCCACATCGGCCATGGCTATTAGCACCTGTAGGCTGGAGCCGGGCAAAGGATCTGCTTCCAAGATGGTGCCCTCATGTGGCTATTGGTGGGAGACCTCAGCGCACAACTGGCTCTTGACAGAAGGGCTCATTTCTGTGCCACGTGGGCTTCTCCACAGTGCCACCCGAGTTTCCCTACCACATGGCAGCTGGCTTTCCCCAGAGCACATGATCCAAGAAAGAACAAGCCAAAGCCACCATGTCTCTTATGTCTCTTATGACTCAGTCTCAGGAGTGACACACTATTACCTACTCTGTGAGTCACACAAACCAGCCCTGATACAAAGAGAGGGAACAACACAAAGGCATGAATATCAGGAGCTGGAATTGCTGGGATCGTCTCAGAGATTGGCGACCACAGCAGGTAAACACATATTTCTGAAATCAGTCAAGATGGCCACATTTATCTATTTATTTGGCCAATGTCCCTAAAAAGGAATATTTACAAAATATTCTCTATGTGTCGGCCACCTCTTTGTAAAATGTTGTAATGAATATTTTATAAATAAAAGTACATTTAGCTACCATTTTCCCTATGTATGGGGACTTTATGGGTGACCTCTAGGATATCCCGGATAAAGTGGTAGATACAGTGATTTCACCAAGAATTAGTGATCATGAGAGTTTTTAGCCCATTCCCTTCCCAGGGTGCACTGGGTAGAGTTGCAGTCTTAGAACCAACCCTAAAATGACTTTTGTCCACTTATTTTGGCTACATTATATCTTTTTTTTTTTCTTTTTTTGAGACAGAGTCTCAAGCTGCTGCCCTGGGTAGAGTGCTATGGCGTCATAGCTCACAGCAACCTCCAACTCTTGGACTCAAGAGATCCTCTTGGCTCGGCGCCTATAGCTCAACCGGCTAAGGCACCAGCCACGTACACCTAAGGTGGCAGGTTCGAATCCAGTCCGGACCTGCCAAACAACAATGATGGCTGCAACCAAAAAATAGCCAGGTGTTGTGGCAGGCACCTGTGGTCCCAGCTACTTGGGAGGTGGAGGCAGGAGACTCGCTAGAGCCCAGGAGTTGGAGGTTGCTGTGAGCTGTAATGCCACGGCACTCTACCCAGGGGGACAGCTTGAGGCTCTGTCTCAAAAAAAAAAAAAAAAAAAAAAAAGAGATCCTCTTGCCTCAGTTTTTCTATTTTTAGTAGAGACAGGGTCTCATGTTTGCTTAGGCTGGTCTCAAACTCATGAACTCAAGCTTATCCATCTGCCTCAGCCTCCCGTAGTGCTAGGATTACAGGTGTGAACCACTGCGCCCTGGCCTTACTTTATATCTTATGCCTTTGATAATGGAGACAAGATGGGGAGATGAAAAGTATACATCAGTTTCTCCTTTTCATGTAGTTTTGGAGCATAACAAAGTGGAAGGAATTGTGTCTCTTCTGCAGCGAAGCATGATGGTAAGGGGAGGAGGATCAGGGGGAATGGCACTGGGTCTTGCGGGTCCAACAGGAGAATGAAGACAAGGTTGTCTCTGGCTCAGCGCCATCTTGGGGAAGTAAGCTAATCGCCTGCCAAAATATGCTTTCATTTGCCAAATGGGATTTGCTCATGCATCCTAGGCTAATCTGTCTCCAGTGGATGGCTCGTTTTGTGGGTAATCTGGGGGGGCATATGGTGGTGTCATTTGAGACTGATTATACTAGGACTCTTCTGTGATCCGCTCATGAGGCCCCTGTGGTCCCTGGGTGTGGATGATGGCTCGAGCGTGGGTTAATCCAGGCTCGAGCAGTCAGGTGATTTTGCTCCTCTTGGTTTTACATTGATGATACTCACTGGGGCTCTGGGGAAACATAGAAAAACCCATTTGACCAGAACGCTGACCAGCCTTCCCTCTTGGGCTTGTTCAAAACAGCTTGTTGAATGAATCAGCTCGTAAATGTCAGCACTAGGATCATGTAGTCTAGCCTGAGTCCTTCCTTTTTTTCCCTCCCTCGATCCCTCCCTTCCTTCCTTCCCTCTCTCTTAAATCAGAATCCTTGGTTCTTGAACTATCTCTCACAATTTGTCTCTTTAAGTCCCCCTTTTCATAGTCTACTCTTAGGTTTATAGAAAAATTGAGCAGAAAGCACAGAGAGCTCTCATATATCCTCTCTCCCTACTTAGGCACCTTCCCCTATTAACATCTCTAACATCTTCATCAGTGTGCTACATTTGTTACAATCCATAAGCCAGTAATGATGTACTGATGTTAACTAAAGTCAGCAGTTGGCCTGGGGAAGTCGCTCATGTCTGCAATCCTAGCACTCTTGGGAGGCCAAGGCAGAAGGATCCTTTCAGCTCAGGAGTTCAAGACCCAACTTGAGCAAGAGTGAGACCCTGGTCTCTACTAAAAATAGAAAAACTATCCAGGTATAGTGGTGTGCACCAGTATTCCCAGCTACTCTGGAGGCTGAAGTGGGAGGATCGTTTGAACCTAGGAGTTTGAGGTTGCTGCGAGCTATGATGATGCCATGGCACTCTGCCTGGGGTGACAGAGTGAGATTCTGTCTCCAAATAAATAAAGTCAGCAGTTTACATTAGGCTTCATTCTTGGTGTGGTTCATTCTCTAGGGTCTCCCTGAGGGTGGGGTAATACGGAATTTGTCTTTCTGTGTCTGGCTTCTCTCTCTGAGCACACTGTCCTCAAGATCCGTCCACACTGTGGCCTGTCTCAGAGCCTCATTCCTTTTCATGGCTGAGAGATACTCCAGTGTGTGGATGGACCACACTGTGTTTGGCCATTCATCTGTCAGTGGATACTTGGGTCGCTTCTGCCTTATTGCCGTTGGGAATGATGCTGTTGTGAACATGCGCGTACATTTTTGGTTTTGTTTGGATATGCCACATTTTGTTTATACTTAGCCTGTTTTTATAAAACTCAGGGCTTAGAGTACCTTTTACATTTTTATTTATTTATTTATTTTTTGAGACAGAGTCTCACTGTGTTACCCTTGGTAGAGTGCTGTGGCATCACAGTTCACAGCAACCTCAAACTCTTGGGCTTAAGCAATTCTCTTGCCTCAGCCTCCCAAGTAGCTGGGACTGCAGGCGCCCACCACAATGCCTGGCTATTTTTTATTGCCGTTGTTGTAGTTGTCATTATTGTTTGGCAGGCCTGGACCCACCAGCCCCAGTGTATGTGGCTGGCACCCTAGCTGCTGAGCTATAGACGCCGAGCCACCTTTTACATTTTGAAATGGTTATAAAATATAAATAATAAAGAGGAATATGCAACTTAGATCCTACAGCCCATAAAATCTAAAAGGTTTCCCCACCCCTGATGTAAGATATTAACCTGAGGGGAAGCTGGATAAGGGGTGTCTGGTAACTCTGTACTAGCTTTGCAACTTTTCTGTAAATCCAAAATTTTTTTGTGAGACAGAGTCTCACTTTGTCACACTCAGTAGTGTGCTATGGCATCATAGCTCACAGCAACCTCAGACTCTTGGGCTCAAGCAATCTTCTTGCCTCAGCCTCCTGAGTAGTTGGGACTACAGGTGCCCACCACAATGCCCAGCTAATTTTTTAGAGATGGGGTCTCAGTCTTGCTTAGACTGGTCTCAAATTCGTGAGCTTCAAGCAAACCACCCAGCCTTGGCCTCCCAGAGTATTAGTATTATAGGTATGAGCTACCACGTCTGACAAAACAAAAGATTTTAAAAAGGAAAATCATAAGCAGAATTATGAAAGCTCTTCCAGGCCAGGCAGGGTGGCTCATGCCTGTGATCTCATCACTCTGGGAGGCTCAGGCAGGAGGATCGCTTGAGCCCAGGTGTTTTAGACCAGCATGGGCAACATAGTGAGACCCTGTTTCTACAAAAGTTAGCAAAAATACTAAAAAGTTAGCATGCTGATAGTCCCAGCTGCTCTGGAGGCTGAGGCAGGAGGATCTCTTGAGCCCAGGAGTTGGAGGCTGCAGTGAGCTATGATAATGCCACTACACTCCAGCCTGGGTAACAGAGCAAGATCCTATCTCTAAAACTTTTTTTAATAAATAAAAAAGTAACACAATACATATTTATCATCTCCCAGTTTCTGTGGGTAGGAATCTGGGTATGGTTTAGCTAGGTCCTCTGCTTCCACCTCTTGAAGGCTAGGATCAGATGTTGACCAGCACTGGCAGTCTCATTTGAAGACTAGAAATGGGGAACAAATCATTTCCAAGCTCTTGTGCTCGTTGGCAGAATTTGATTCTTTTGGGCCCTGCAAGCTGAAAAGGCAATAGAGCTTTGTACCAAAAGGGAAGTCACAATCTCATGAGATGTGATGCCACCTCACCTCCACAATAGTCTCTTGATTAGAGGCGTATCACTGGCCCTGTCCACCTCTGAGGGGAGGGGATTATAAAGGTATGACTCCCTAGGAGGTAGGGGGGAGTCCCTGGGAGCCATCTCAGAATCTGCCATTTATATTTTAGTGAACAAAAAAAAGTTAGATTACTTATATAATTTAAAAATTTTTTTGAATTGAGCAATAATTATTGTATATATTATAGGGTCAGTGTTTTGATATATGCATACGCTGTGGAATATTTAAGTTAATATATATTATTGCTTCCCATACTATTTTTTTGTGGTGAGGGACTGCAACCTAATATATAACCTTTATGGAAAGAAGCATGGAGAATTCTCAGAAAACTAAAAGTTGGCCTTCCATTTGATCCTGCAATCTTATTACTAGTTATCTACCCAGAAGAATAAAAATCATTTTTCCCCAAAGACATTTGCACCAGAATGTTAATTGTAGCTCAATTTACAATTGCCAAGACATGGAAGCAACCTACGTGCCCATCAACCCATGAATGGATTAACAAACTGTGGTATATGTGTACCATGGAGTACTATTCAGCCAAAGAAAACAGAGACTTCACATCTTTTGTGTTTATCTGGATGGAGTTGAAACACAAGAAGAATGAAGTATCTCAAGAATGGAGAAAAAGGGCTCAATGTCTGTGGCTCAAGCGGCTAAGGCGCCAGCCACATACACCTGAGCTGGTGGGTTCGAATCCAGCCTGGGCCTGCCAAACAACAATGACGGAAAAAAAAAAAAAAAAAA
>NW_003852424.1:15461450-15481668 GCF_000181295.1 Otolemur garnettii | reverse complement strand
GACAGCTTGAGGCTCTGTCTCAAAAAAAAAAGAATGGGGAAAAAAATATCCAATGTCCTCAATACTAATATATGAAACCATTATAGAAACAGCTACACAAACCAATATGTAAGTAACTACATGCCCACATGAAAGAAAAATACAAGCATTGCTAGTGAGGAGGAGGGGAGAGGGAAGAGAGGGAAGGGGGGCAGGGTGACTGGGGGGATCTCATCTAATGTGTGTAATGTGAGGGTTTTCAGCACGCCCCCCGAGTGAAGGGCTCAACTACAACTTGAACTTTACCTTAGAAATGAAAATAATGTAACCTAGGCCATTGTAGCCTCATATTAATCTGAAATTTAATAAAGAAAATCAAATCTACTCTTTCAGCAATTTTGTATTGTACATTATTAGTAACTCTAGTCACCATGCTTCCAACAGATGACTGAAACTTCCTTCTCTTGTGAACCGAAATTTAGTACCCTGTGACTAACACCCCCCACTCCCACCTTCCCCACCCTAGCCCCCGGCAGCCACCATTCTATTCTCTGCTTCAACAAGTTCAACTTTTTTAGACTCCACATGTATGAGTGAGATCCTGCAATATCTGTCTTTCTGTGCCTGACTTATTTCATGTAGTATAATGTCCTCCAGGTTCATCTGTGGCATCACAAATGACAGGAGTTCCTTTATAAAACCTGAAAAGTATCCCATTGTGTATTTATATAAACATTTTCCTTATTCATTCATCCAGTGATGGACATTTTGGTTGATTTCATATCTTGGTTGATTTCCTGTCTTGGCTGTTGCAATGAACACGGGAACGCAGGTGTCTCTCCTACCTACTGATTTCCTTCCTTGGGCTATTTACCCAGTGTGAGATTGCTGTATCACATGGTAGTTCTATGTTTAAGTTTTTGAGAAACCTCCATACTGTTCTCCATAGTGGTTGTACTAATTTACATTCCCTCCAAAAATGTGTGAGAGCTCTCTTTCCTCCACATCCTCTCTAACACTTGTTTTCTTTCATCTTTTCGATAACAGCCATTCTAACTGGGATGCGATGATATCCCTTGTGGTTTTACTTTGCATTTCCCTGATGGTTAGTGATCTTGAGAGTTTTTTTTTCATGTCTTTGTATGTCTTCTTTTGAGAAATGTCAGTTCAGATCATTTATCCATTTGTTCAATTGGGTTATGTGCTATGGCAATGTTCGCATTTCTGTCATTTTTGTTCCTGGTCACAGGAGTGGCCCTCAGAGACCCTGCTGTGTGCTGGGGGATTTGTATTTGTGGTCAGTTTTTAGCCTTTTTCTCAACCCTGAGAAAGCAGACTATCCTAGCTCCATTTTACACCTGAGGCCATGGGGCCTCAGGTTAGTCACCCACCTAGGCAATGGGCGTGGTGGCTGGGACTCAGAGATAAGTCTGCCTGATCCTTGGTTTTCTGAACGGACAGTGACTATTACAATGTAACAAGTATGGAAGGGTAGTTTCTTTCCTCAGAAGAAACTAGGATTTATTAACCTTTTATTTTTATCTATCTTTCTCATCCCCACACCTACTCTGCCTCCCCGACCATAGGAATTTTTTTTTTTTTTTAAGAGACAAAGTCAGCTCGGTGCCCATAGCACAGTGCCAGCCACACACACCGAGGCTGGTGGAATCGAACCTGGCCCGGGCCTGCTAAACAGCAATGACAACTGCAACAACAAAAAAATAGCCAGGCGTTGTGGCGGGCGCCTGTAGTTCCAGCTACTTGGGAGGCTGAGGCAAGAGAATCACTTAAGCCCAAGAGTTGAAGGTTACTGTGAGCTGTGATGCAACCGGCACTCTACCAAGGGCGACATAGTGAGACTCTGTCTCAAAAATAAATAAATAAAATAAAATAAAATAAAGAGATGAAGTCTTGCTCTGTCCTCTGGCTGGAGTGTAGTGGGGTCATCACAGCTCACTGCAGCCTTGAACTCCTGGGCTCTGACGATGTTCCTGCCTTAGCCTCCAGAGCTGAGATGACAGGTGCCACCACACCAGGCCATAGACAATTTTAATACCTCATTACGTTGTATGTATGTTTAGGTTTGGGGCACCTGTAGATGTCCATAAACCATGAGATATTTTTCTTGCCTTGCTCTAAAAACTAAAGACAACCCTGCTAAAAATTCAGGATTTGAATGAATTTATATTTGGTGTTAGTGACAGAGCACAGCGTTTTCTTTCTCTCTGCTGCCCAGGAGAGAGTGCTTTCTACTTGGGGTTCTCAGGTGTGTCTTGAACACTATGTATGACTCCAGGGCTGACAGGTTAAAGCCAAGGGAGTCCACCCTGTAGGGTCTGAAGTGAAGTCCAGTGTGTCCTCCCTGTTCTCTTCCCCCTCCTCTGGCTCATGGGATTGGTGCTAGGGCTCTGTGTGGACAGGCATTTACTCTCCCAGAGGGGACAGAGAACTCAGAGGTAGCCACAGCTCATGAAGTCGTGGGGCCAGTCACAGAACCTCAAAGAGAAGCCTCAGAAACTGTTGCACAGGACCTTCTACCTCTTCTCCCCTAGGCTTAGTCCTAGGGGTCACTGGGTGATGACTGGGGGATATTCCTGGCATGGAACAGGTGGGGGCCAGGGACACTGCTCAACACCCTGTAGTGCCCAGGAGGGACCCACCCCAGGGAACAGCCCAGCCCCACTGTCTGCAGTGCAGAGGGGAGCAACCCTGCTGCACAGGATCATGCACAGGGGCTGTTCTGGAAAGCTGGGGAGATGGGGGCAGAGTGTGGCATCAAGGCTCGGGTGTGTGTCAGAAAGGAAGTGACAGGTTTAAAAGCTATGCAGCTCCTTGTTCTTCTCTCCCTCTCTCCCATCCCACCCCTACCTGGTGTCTTACATAAAGACGTTTCTCCGTTTCTCCCGTGGAGGGCTCTCCTGGGAACTCACCCTCCTCATGCAGGAGGCTTAAGAGATATGGCTCTTCCCCACTGCTACTTGGGTCTGAATCAAAGGATTACAAACGCGAGCATCTGCTTTGCCGAGCACTCTCCTCCCAGAGGCCAGGTTTGCAGGAGCAGTGAGAGCTGTCCCTACGTCCTTGCTGAGCTGCCAAGGTTGGCCTTGGGTGAGGCCTGGAGGCTCACCTGTGGCCAAGTGGGTGGAGGAAGGAGGGCCTTGAGGGTGCACATGGATGGGGACTAGAGAGGTCAGAGATCAGCAATCCAACAGCACCTGTGCAGTTGAGGGGTGCTACAGGTATGGCGGGTAGAGGCAGGGATGCTATGCAGCATGATGTGGTGCCCAGGTGGCTCCACCCCAGAGAATGGCAGGGCCCCAGTGTCCAAAATGCCCAGGGGCAAAGACTCCGTGTTATTTGGAAAAAAAGTAGAATCCAATCTCTGCTCACACTGGACACCAGAATAAACTCCTGATAGGGCAGATGGTACAGACCAGGTGACCCCCAGTTCCTGGGGCTCCCCTTCTCTCTCCCTCCCCTCTCAGGGTGTGGATTTAAGTGTGTGCAGCCTCCTAGGACCTCAGCAGGTGATCCTGAGAGAAAGATCAATCCCTCACCTCCTGCCCTGTCCCCGAATTTCCCTGCCCTGGCTTTGTCGTTGCAAAATCCCCAGGTTTGGGAGTGGAGGGTTTGGCTGCCTGTGTCCCCCTGCACTACTTGGAGACATCAGGCTGTAAAATATTCCAAGCAAAATAGAAACCACCAAGAAACAGAGTATCTCTGGAGGGTCCAGCCCTTGAACTGCTGTTGGTGAGATCTGGTTTTTCCTTTTTCAACATGACAAATGATATAGCTGAGGTCCACAGCTGGAGCCTTGTGAGGCCAGCAAGAACTGCAGGGCTTCAGGGGCTACAGCATCTTTCGAGTGTCCTGCCATGGCCAAAATGCTTCTACGTGTTCTCCTTTACCTGATCTATAGGGATGCAGCAAGGCTCCCAGATGTCCTTCCCAGTTGACAGGCCAGATCCTAAGTGGGAGCTTACCTGGCATCCCCCAGCTCTATGGCTGTTCTCTCCCCAGATTGCTGGGCGCTGCTTGCTGTTCCTTAGCACTCACTGGTTTGATTAAAATCCACGTAATTGTTGAGTACTCCATGCAGGCCTGGCTCTGTGGGAGGTGTCTGAGCCACATGGCAAAACAAAACCACCACAATCCCTGCTGGAGGCATCTGGGCTTTTAAACCATCCATTGCAAATGGACATGGGGTCTCTTTAGGTGGGGTGGGATGAAAATGTCCTGGGATTAGATAGAGCAGATGGTTGGACAACCTTGGGAATATCCCCAAAGCCACTTAATTGCATACTTTAAAAGGTGGGTTTATGTACTTATTTTTTGTGTGTGTATATTGAAGGGGTACAACAGGATGTTTTGATACATATACATGGAGCAAAATGATTACTACTATGGTCAAACAATTTAACATTTCCACCAGTCTCACATAGTTAGCTTTTTTCTGTGGGTGGTAACAATCTCTAAAAGATACTTATTAGCAAATTTCTAGGATACAATGCACTATTTTTAACCGCACACCATGGTTCAATCTCAGTTGACACTTCCTACCCTTTCAATTCCGTTTCCCACCTCCCCAACCTCTGTAGCCAATTTTCTACTCTCTTGCTTCTATGTATCAAGGATTTTGTGTTTTGTTTTGTTTCTAGAGTCCACATGTAAGTGAGATCATGCAGTATTTTCCTCTCTGTGTCTGGCCTCTTTCACTTAGCATCATGTCCTCCAGGTTCCAAAGGGGTGAATTTTATGGTATGTGACTATCCCAAGAAAAGGAAGGAAGAAAGAAAGGAAAGAAGGAAGGAGAGAAAAGTAGGAATGACAGAAAGAGGGAGGGAGGGAGAAAAGAAAAAAGGACAGAATGAAGGAAGGATGGAAGGAGAGGAGAGGGAAGGGAGGGGAGCGGAGAGGAGAGGAGAGGAAACTGAACAAGCTGGGAAGAGAGATGGAGAGAAGTGCCTCCCAGGACACACTGGGGTGCTAGGGGTGCTGGAAGGAGCCCTTTCTATTCAGGTGTTCCCTGACTGCCACCATTGTACATGGCATCTGTTTCCCAAATGATTCCCACTTGATTGATTTCTCCCTGGAAGCACTTGGCACCTGCTACCTGCCATGTTCACTGCCTGTGTCTGAGACTTACCTGCCCTGCTGGGTAGCGGGGCTAGGTTTAATACGGTATGCCTTGAACTTCATACTAATCTGTGAGCAGGTTTCACTTTGCTCTTGGCTGTGCAGTTTCTGTGGTAGGCCCTGAGGAGAGGTCCTTTCTCCTCTGTTCCACTGCCCCCCCACCAGGGTTGGAATTCATCCAGACTTGGCACATGAAAGCCCAGAATTCTTGTCCGGCTGAGCGAACGATTGAAGGTCACTGGAGAACAGCCCGGCGCCAGCTGGTACAACTCATGCTAGAAGACAGAATGGCTGGGACAAAGTTCACCCACACTGAGCTCACCTTGTGCTGAGACCATGGGCATCTGCAGTGGTCATCTCACCGTCAAGTCCATGGGCTTGGGGATAGCCATCACCTGGACTTTAAGGGTTTGGGATGAGGAAGTTTCCAGTTTGTAGATGTGAAAGCAAAGAATGAGAAACCATCATAAAAATGAGCTGTACAACATGAGTGTCCATAGCAGCTGATGGATAATCACCAAAAACTGGAAATAATACAGTGTTCATCAATAGATGAATGGACAAAACCCGATGTGGTCCATCTACACACTAGAATATCACTCAGCTATGAAAAAGAAGGAGGCTCTGACACAGGTCACAATGTGGATGGACCCTGAGGACATCGTGCTCAGTCAGAGAAACCAGACAGACACAGGACACACTGTGTGAGATTCCATTTATATGAAATGTCCAGAACAGGCAGATCCATAGAGTGGATTCATGGCTGCTAGGGTGGAGGAGGGGATGAGGAGTGACTGCTATGGGGACAGGGCTTCTTTCTGGGGTGATGAGAATGTTCTGGTACTAACTGAGCCACAGGCGCTGCCCCTTACTAATTTCATTTTTTTTGCAGTTTTTAGCCGGGGCTGGGTTTGAACCTGCCACTTCTGGCATATGGGGCTAGCGGCCTACTCCTTTGAGCCACAGGCACTGCCTAGATGGTTGTTCAATTTTAAAAATATAACTAAAAACACTGAACTGTATACTTTAAATGTGGAAATCAAGTGGTACAAACATTATCTCTCAGTAAGACTGTCTAAAAAAAAGCATGAATGATTCCTGGTTAGGGGGTCTATACACTGAGCATTTCGGCCCTCTCTGTTTCCTGGTTTTGATCATGTTCCCTAGTATTGGGTGCCACCATCAGGGCAGGTGGATGAAAGGCACATGGGACCCCCTCCATACTATTTCTGAAATTCTCTGTGAGGCCTTAGTCAATTCAGTAATTCAAAGTTTAAGCATTATAGCGCAGACAGCCCCTGCATGGTTAGAAGTGGAGAGTCCTGGCCTCTCGCAGCCCTGTGGGCATATGGCTAGGGCCTTTTCACCTTTCATCTCTGCCAAGCCTGAGCTGCGCTGGTCCTGAGTGGCTGCTCAGGTCCCGCAGCTCTCGGAGCCCAAAGGGGTTCAGGGCATTCCTGCAGCAGGGGCGCCACCTGCAGGGCACATCGGGGATTTCAGCACCCTATCCTGGCCTTTTATGGACAGCAAATGAGCCTGAGCTCAGAGAAAGGGAAACAGCATTATTTTTTTCAGTTAGTTGCTTTATTAAACAAATATTTTATGTTGGAATAACTTTAGATTTTTTGGAGAGTTGCAAAGAAGCCAGCAAATTCCTGTCTACCCCTCACCAGCTCCCTCTTATGTCAGCCTTATGTAATTTCCATGCATCTGTGAAACCCATGTGGGGACCTTTCTATTAGCTGAATTCCATTCTTTAGCTCAATTTTGTCATTTCCCCTCCCCTCTGCCCTTTTTTTGGTCTCAGGACCTCTTCTAGGATTTCTTTTCCTTTCTGGGCTGTGACAATGGTTTGTTTTTTCCTTGTTTTTCATGACCTTGACAGTCCTGAGGGGGACTGGCCAGGTGTCCTATGTTCTGCTGATGGGATGTGTTTGCTGTTTTTGCATGATTAAATTGGGATTCTGGACTCTGGGACCAGGAGCAAAGTGCTTTTTTCCCTTGTGTCATATTGGGGTAGTCAGCACTTATTGAGCACCAACTATATTTGAAAGTCTTATAAAAGTGACTCCATTTAGTCCTTAGAAAAGGCCAGTGGAGCCACATGTGGCAGTGGGTGGGGAGTGAGTCTAGGGGCTTCTCCCCACCCCAGCTGTCTTTTTAGACTGCTACTATCATGGGACAGTTTTCCATGGACAGACCTAGGTTTCCTGAGCTCGGGCACCAAATCCAGCTATCTTTACCACCCAACCCTGATCTACTCCCTACTTTGTCAGACTACAAGCCTTAGGCTCTCCACCTTCTGTCCTCTGGGAGGCCCTGTGTCCTCCTTGGCTGGGTGACTTCACACCATAAATAGGGCTAAAACAGGAGGTCTTACCAGAGGTGATCCCAGTCCTGGGGGCCTCTGTACAACGTCTGGGGACATTGTCTGTGATTGTCATGACTGGGGCTGCTCCTGGCCTGGAGTTGGTGGAGGCAGGGATGCTTCTCAGCACTCTGCAGTACCCAAGGTGGCCCCACCCCAGAGAATAATCCAAGCCCAATGTCCACAGTACCCAGGGGAGAGACCCTGAATTAGCCCAAACACCCCAGCCCTATCTATGCAGCCCTGCACTTCTAGCCTCACTGGCCATCTGGGCATGTTGCCCCCTGGCTGGGTGATGGTGCTGGTATCAGTCACCCTTCCTCCTTTCTTCTTGGAGTAGTGTCCATCCCATGAGGCAAAGTGAGGACCTTGCAGCCAGATCACTCTCAAATCCCTCCCCCGGCTGTGTTACACCTGGGGCCATGGTTTGACTTGCTGGGCCTGTGTCTTTGAGAACCAGGTTAGAGTCCACTGTGGTCCCAGCATCATGCCTTGGCGAGCATGCATCCTTATGTTAGTCGGTTTGTTGATAAAAGTAGAGACCAGTGCTGGGCCAAGTGAGGGGGGAGGAGGGCATTGAAAATCCTTCACTAAAGATGAAGTGGTTGCTGTCTCTTAAAGCTATTAAAGGGACTTTTGGTACAGGAGGGTTAAAAGAAATGACCACATATCTTCACAAAAAAGATTTGCATGCAAGCATTCGTAGCAGCAAGATTTGTAATCACCAAAAAGTGGAAACAACTCACATGCCTATCAAAAGATGAGTGACAGATCAGCAAAGTGTGGTCTCTCCACATGATGGAGTGTTACTTGGCCATGAAAGGGAATAAGCCTCTGACAGTGGCTGCAGCAGGGATGCATCTGGAAAACATCATTGATTATCTGTGGCAGTTTCTCTGTGGGCTAATCTAGTTCCAGGGCAGGCCACGTCTTGGTGTGGCCTGCAGGGTGACTTCCCTGTTTGAGTGATGCCCATTTGGGCCTTACTAAGAAACGCAGCAGTGACCTGGCTCGGCCAGGGCTTCTTGGTTCAGTTCTCTAATGCAGGGTCAGAATGAGGGGGCCGGGCACACCAAGCCAGCCTCAGTGTGGTTCATAGCAGTGAAAGGACATGGCTGAGTCAGTAAAGGTGAAAGGCGTGTGCAGTGAGTGGGGAAGCCAGGCCCAGCTTCCAGAACTCTCTCCCCGTGGAGTCACGCAGGACACGCTCCACCTCCAGCAGTGAGCTGTGAGGACATGCATGAAGCATTGTCTCTGGGGAAGCTCCCAGAGATCCAGCCCCAGGGTCTTCATGGGATCTGGTCATGTGCTCCCCAGCCACCTGGCCTGTGCCAAGATTCCAGACCCCAGAGGACAGCAGGGGTTGGACGTAGACTGCAGGGGTTGCAGGAGCAGGTTAGGCCCAGCAGCCCCTGCTGTCAGGCTCCCAACTACCCCAAGGGCAGACTTGCCAATGCCTTCTAGGGACATATTCCCAGGTCTGTGGTGCCAGCTCTGTTCTGCTCAGAGATGGACTGTCTCAGTTCAGCTGGGACCTGAGGAGTTTCCCAAGACTCAGGACTTTTATCCTTGGGCAGACTTGGATTAGTGGGCACCCAGGACAGAACACTAACTCCATCTCCTTCTCCTTCTCCTCCTCCTCCTTCTAGGGGGACTATGCAGCTCAAGAGACGCAGATGAACATCTTTTATAAACTGTACAAAGTCAAGTAAACACTGATCCTTATGTTCTATTCAGTTTAAACACATGGAAAATATGTTAGAACAATATTGCAAATCTCCATTAACTCTTTTGGTGAGTTTGCTTCTTGAATGGAACCTAAGTTTCCCAGCCTCTTCTTCCTGCTGTCTCCAGTTTGGCTGAGAAATGAAAAGGCAGGGCTCCCACAGATTATCTCCACTCTGGTGTAGTCACAGGCAGGGGATCCTCCTTTGATGTCAACCCTGATTGATACCCACACAGCACCTCCAGCTGAGCTGTTTTGGTCTAAAATGTTGTTTCTCTTCCAGGGAGAAAAGCTTGGATTCCAAGCCTCTCGGTGCTGGGGACAGCCAGGTCTTGCACACAGGTCAGTGCCACAAAGTTTTCCTTTGTTCTGTTTTTAAAGTTGAAGCTGGTGTTCCGTTGGCTCTTTGGAACTTTGGGCTGTTGTTAGGGAGGGTGTTTCGGCCTTGACTGCTGTTTGTATGTGGCTCTAAGGGCTCCTCAGGACTCAGGACTCAAAACAGGGGTACAAGATGGGGGGAAGCACATGGCTGTGCCACCTGCTATTGTGGGGTGTTTTCAGAAAGATGCTTTGGCCCTTTCCCACTCACATGCGATGGTCTACTCCCAGAACAGAGCTGAGTCTCTGGACATGATAAGTGTCTGAAAGCTGATATCTACCCTGGTGGGGAGGCGGACTAAGGATACTCCAGGAAGCACTGGTGTTCTAGTCCTTTTGTGTTGTTATAAAGGAATACCTGGGGCTGGGCAATGTGTACAGAACAGAGGGTTATTTGATTTGTGGTTCTGCAGGTTGTACTAGACATGTGGCGCCTACACCTGCAGCTGGGGAGGGGCCTCAGGCTCCTTCTGCTCTAGAGACAGGTGTGGCCTGTGGTGGGAGGGAGGAAAGCAGAGCCAGAGGGGAGAAGGTAGCTGGGCTTGTGTTTTTGTTTTTAAATCAGTCAGCTCTCTCAGGAATTAATGAAGCAAAAGCCCAGTCATTACCCCAGCCAAGCCACTGATGAGGAATCTGTTCCCAGCTGTATCATTCAGAAAGATTTTTTTGGACAAGTTAGGAGCAAAGCTAAGACTCAGATCCTGGTCCCTTAACTCGCCTCTGTTTTTTTGCTTCTGGTGTTACTCCCAGAGGATTTTGAGAAGCTTTTAAAATGTAGGAGGAATGGAATCATTTAAAAATAAGTTCATGTGCCTTTGCTTTGTTGGTGTAAAAAATAAAACTCACATACACAAATACATCAGAAAAGAAGGCAGAATTCCCAGTCAAAGCAGATCTGTAGGTACAGAAAGGTAGTTCATGGAAGCCAAAGGCTGGGGCTGACCCCAGGCACCAGGGATCTCATGGGGGTGATGGGACCATCCAGAACTGTATGGTTGGCCAACTGTGGGGGTGGCCACACAACTTGATGAATTAAGAAATCTTTGAGTTGAACACTTCAGTTGGATTTTATGACATGTAAACTGTACCTTAGAAAAGTTAAAACATGTACCTCAGGTCCTGGATGAACTTGGACAGTCTATCTGACAAGCAGATAGAGCTGGATAGCAGAACAGAGCTGGCAGCATGGACCTGGGTCTATGTCCCCAGAAGGCACTGTCAAAGCTGCCCTTGGTGGCCTCTATTTAGCTAAACCCAATAAAAGTCATTTTGGTTTCATCCTTAGGAGACATTTTTTAAGCCTCAAGTAGACACCTGAGTGTTCACCTCCTTGAAAAGAGTGAGAAGCCACAATTGTTATGGGCAATAACTCCAAAGCAGACTTCCTTAAAAGAAAAGAATATGCACAGAGGTACAAATGAGTTAATCAACCCAAATGTCCATACCAGGCATGAATGGACGAAGACAATGTGGTCCATCCACACGCTGGAGTATCACCCACCCGTGACAAGGAACGAGGCTCTGACACAGGTCACAAAGTGGACAGATCTTGAGGACATCATACTTAGTGAGAGAAGCAGACACAGAAGGACACACAGTGTGAGATTCCATTTATATGAAATGTCCAGAACAGGCAGATCCACAGGGATGGGACTTGGATTCATGGGTGCCAGGGCTGGGGAGGGGGTGAGAGTGACTGCTGATAGGGACAGGGCCTCTTTTGGGGGTGATGGAATATTCTGGAATTAGAGGTAACAATTACATGACTCTTGTGAATATACACAATGCCACTGAATTGTGTGGTATATGAATTAGATCTCAATAAAGCTGATGCACATATACACACAGAGAAGTGTTTTATATATATGTATATAAATTATAGATACAGAAAGCTTTTATATATATATGAAATAATCCAAACATAAAGTGTAAAAAACTTCATATTGTATGATTCCACTTACAGGAAGTTTCTAGAAAAAGCTACAGATCAGTTGCCTGGAGGCTGGGACTGCAATAGGAGCAACTTTGGAGGCCAGTGACAATGTTCTGTAATGAGATCATGTTGATGGTTGCAGCCATAAAATTAGCTGAAACTCTTGGAATTGTGTATACTTAAAGATGAGGATCCTGGGTGGTGCCTGTGGCTCAGTGAGTAGGGTGCTGGCCACATATAGTAGGGTGGTGGGTTCAAACCCGGCCCCTGACAAAATGCAGCAAAAAATAGCCAGGCATTGTAGCGGGTGCTTGTAGGCCCAGCTACTTGGGAGGCTGAGGCAAGAGAATCACCTAAGCCCAGGAGTTGGAGGTTGCTGTAAGCTGTGACGCCACGGCACTCTACCCAGGGCAACATAGTGAGACTCTGTCTCCAAAAAAAAAAAAAAAAAAAAGATGAGGCTCTTTGGTGTGTAACTCATATCCCAGCAAAGCTGTAAAACAAACAAAAGAGCTCAATCCAAAAGACAGAGCAGAAGACAGCACCTGAGGGGAAGGGGGTGCAGAGCCATGGGAGGCAGGGTGTGGTGGCTCACGTCTGTAATCCTAGCACTTTGGCAGGCTAAGGTGGGAGAATCATTTGAGCCTACGAGCTTGAGACCAGCCTGGGCAACATATTGACACCCCATCTGTACACAAAGTAGGAAAATTAGCTGGGCATAGTGGCATATGCCTATAGTCCCAGCTATTCAGGAGACAGAGGCAGGAGGATGGCTTCAGCCCAGAAGTTGGAGGCTGCAGTAGGCTATGATGATGCCACTTCACTCCAACCTGGGAGACGGAGCTGGCCCCGTCTCTTACAAGAAAAAAAAAAAAGTCTCAGGACCTGGGGTTGTCCACACCACAGGTTTGGTGTTGGGCTTCTTAAACATTCAGTTCAACAGGGACACTCCATTGGTCACAGAAGTAACAGCATCTTCGAGGTGAAGTACAGCAGCACCTGGCAAGAAGCATTGGGTTTGTTTGTCTCCTGTGGGTCTTCTTGGAAAGACCTTGTTCTACGGGGTCATTGTCCTCCAAGACCTTTTCCAATAACAAATGTTGCCCACCGGGGATCAGGGAGAACAGTTCTTGGGCAGGCAGGTCTGTTGGCTGGAGGGCTCAGGTTAGAGCTGCCAGATCCTCATACAGAGCACTGATAGGCACAGGGGCCTCCTGTATTAGCTGTGACAAATATTACCACTGACTAAGAATAGCTTACTACGTACAATGTTACCATCTGACAGTTCTGGAGTCAGAAGTCCAAAATGGCCTCACTGGGCTAATGTCAGGGTATGGCAGGGCTGGTCCCTCCTGGGGAATCCAAGGGAAAACCTGTCTCCCACCTTTTCCAGCATCTAGAGGCTGCCCAGAACCCTTGGCTTGGGGCCCTTTCCTCCCCCTTCAGAGCCAGCAGCGTAGTATCTTCCAATCTCTGCCTCTGACTCTCCTGCCTCCTCGTGTGAGGACCCTGTGGAGACACTGGCCCCCTGCCCCAGTAATCCAGGATAACCTCTTGTCTCAAGGTCCTTAACTTAATCCTGCCTGCAGAGTCCATTTTGCCACTTAAGGAGCTATATCCACAGATTCCAAGGATTAGGAGTTTGGTATTTCTGGGAGGCTGTTATTCCCTCTGCTGAAATGGGGGTGCACACTGAGCTTGCTTTCTCTCTTACCTGGTCAACATGTCCCCAGGGTCCATCAGGTGTGACAACAGTCAGTCTTCATGGGACTGGGTCTCCCAGACTGGGATCCTCTGTAAATACTGGGTCCCTTCTTGGACTAACCCCAAGAGGCACCTCCCAATTGCTGGGGTAGCTTAATGCCTTAGTATTAATTTCCATAATTTCATAGTATCAAGTTGGTATTTTATGCACAGTTACTGGAACTGAAGCCATTTCATCTCTTGCCTGAGGTGGAAACCCTTGGTGTGGTTGGTTTGGGTTTGGTTTTATGTGCTGATATGTCAGTGGTCTGGGGAAGGTGATAGATATGAATGAAACACAGACAAATGAGGAAACAGTAAACCCCGAGGTGGGGCTGGCCATGGCCAACCTACCAGGCCAAGACAAGAAGGGCCTACCTGCAATGCTATTTAGGGTTCTAGTTTATAATTCTGTCTCACACACAAGCTGTCATAAAACTGTGTTGCACAGCTGGCCTTGTCATCCTCTAGACTACAAGGTATATCTTCAAAGTTGGGCTGCTCCTTCTTTCTCTGGTTTGTCTGCTCAGGGGTCCTAAAACTACAGCCTCAGGCCAAACCATGCTTGCTGCCTGTTTTGTACAACCCATGAGCTAAGATGGTTTTTACATTTTTAAATGATTGGCAGAAAAAAGCAAAAGAAGAATACAATTTCATGATATGTGAAAATAATATGAGCTTGATAATTCCACATGTGTAAATGTGTCTTGGTGCACAGCTATGCCTATCATTTACCTACCATTGAAGGCCACTGTTATGATACAACAGCAGAGTTGAATAATTGTGGCGAGTCTGTGGCCTGCAAAGCCCCAAATTTTGAAACAGTTTGACAAGCCTGGTTTTTGGTCATCTCGTCTTAATGAATATTCTCAAGTCATTGTGCCAGGAGGACCCTGGGATCCTCCTCTCTCTGGCTGACTTTCCTAAAGTGGAGATTCCTTCTGTAGCAGCCATGGATGGTGGTCTTCCCTCCCTTCCTCTGTTTATTCTTCTATCTGGTCCTTCTCTGTCTTTGAAACCTTCTGTGTGCTCACTGGAATATAATAAGAGCACCTTGTTCCTGTTCTCAGCGGACCCACAGTCTAATGGAGGAGGGGACAGTTTTGAGGCAGCAGCCCGGTTTTTCTGGTGATCATCTTCACAGGGAGCCAATGGGCGCAGAGGGTAGCATTCTAGCACTGCCCATGCCCAGGCCTTTCTCCTGAGTCTTCGGGCATGAGCAGGATTCCACCAAATGAGTTGGGCTAAGGAAGGAGACTCCAGATCTAGGGAGACACATTGGGACAGAGTCTTAAGAGAGAAGCTATCCCTAAAACCAGAGAGCAATTAGCAGCAGAATTGGAGTCCCTATCTCTTCTGGCTCAGGTATGCTCCAGCCAGGTGCAAAGCAGACATCTGTGTTTAACTTTGTTGGGCAGAGTGGGATGGTGTGCGTGTGTGTATGTGCATGCCTACACTGTGTGTGAGAAACAGCTGAGCCCTGCTCACCCAGTCTTCAAAGGACAGGCTTCTTGTAAAAGACAACAAAAAAGTAAAATGAGGAAAAGTACAAAGAAGAAAACCAAGTCCCCTAAAACTCCCCCGGCCCAACAATGACTGCTGTTCACATCTTGGTGAGCAATTCCCGGAATCTTTTTGTGAATTATGTTCACACATATGATTTTACGTTAATAGGGATTTTGTTCTTTAATGGGCTTATTTTGATGAATGGGTATCTTTCCTTGTCAGTTAGCTTAGATTTCCATCATCATTCTTAACGCTTGCTTAACTTTATTTATTTATTTATTTATTTAGAGACAGAATCTCACTCTGTTGCCCTGGGTAGAGTGCTGGGCCATCACAGCAATCTCAAACTTTTGGGCTTGAGTGCCTCAAACTCTTGCTTCAGCCTCCCAAGTAGCTGGAACTACAGGTACCTGCCACTATGCCTGGCTAGTTTTTCTATTTTTAGTAGAGATGGGGTCTTACTATCGCTCAGGTTGGTCCCAAACTCCTGAGCTCAGGTGATCTACCCATCTCAGCCTCCCAAAGTGCTGGGATTACAGGCGTGAGCCACCATGCCCAGCTGTTTTATTTATTTTTAAATAATTTTATAATTAATTTTATTGGTTCTCCCTTGATGGGCTTTTGGGGTGTTTCTTCTTTCTTCTCTCCTCTCTTTCTCTTTCCTCACTCTCTCTTCCTCCCCCCTCGTTTGTTCTTTTTTCCCTTTCTTTCCTCTTTCTCTCTCTTTTTTTTTGAGACGGAGTCTCACTCTGTTGACCCAGCCTAGAGCACTATGGCATCATAGCTCACAGCAACCTCAAATTCCTGGGCTCAAGTGATCCCCTTGCCTCGGCCTCCTGTGTAGTTGGGACTATAGGCACTTGCCACAACACCTGGCTAATTTTTTACATTTTTAGTAGAGAGGTGTCTCACTCTTGCTCAGGATGGTCTTATACTCCTGATCTCGAGGGATCCTCCTGAGTGGGCTTCCCAGAGTGCTAGGATTACAGGGGTGAAGATGAACTGTTCCACCACACCCAGCCTTTCCTCAATCTTTTTCTTTATCTTTCACTCTTTTTCCTCCTATTTTCAACCTTTCTTTCTTTCTCTCTTTCTTTCTTCTCTCTCTCTCTCTCCCCTTCCCTTCCTTCCTTTCTTTCATTCTTTTCCCCACCTTGGTATACCCTTGGTTATGGTTTAATATATATTCCTGTAAGTGGATTTGCCATGTTCTGTGAGTGCTTGTGTGTGTGAGATTTACTTTTTGACATTCAATCTCAATGACTTCCAGAAATGCCCCATTTCCCACTCAGAGTGCCCATTTCTCCACCCTCCCAATGCCAGTTTTAAATCTTTGCCAATCTGACAAGTAAGGACAGTTCATCTTTGTTTTGTTTGGGTCTCCTGGTTGCTAGCGAATGCCCGCTGTTCTCTCACTTGTCTTAGGTGAATTGCCCGGATGTGTTCTGTGCTGAACCTTCTGCTAAGGTTTCTCCCTCTCCTTGGTTTGTTTGAAGTCTTTATATATATTTGTTTGAACTCTGCAAATATTTTTCTGAGCGTGTCTCTTGACTTTGCTTATAGTGCCCTTTGTTTTTTGTGGCATTTTTCCAAATTTTAAGATTATAAAAAAAAGTGTGTATTTTGTACTGCAGGTTGTACACTTAAATCTTGAACCACTCGAAATTTAACTATTTTGGTGGGTCTTATGGAGGTGGGTGATTCTGTCCTCCCACCCCTACCCAGGTGACCCTGGGCAATGTGTGAGGACATTTGTGGTTGTCACCACTGGGCAGGGGAGAGCTCTGTGACCTCCAAATCAATGCGTATGTTTTTCTGATAGCTCTTTGTTCTCCCTGAGAGTTTCTGAACATTTCTGCTGAGAGCATTACTGAAGCCTTTTATCTTGAGAGCGGCCCTTGTGTGGTAAGCAAACTCAAATCCTAGCTTGCCAGTCAGAGCTCGTTTCTTTCCCCCTGGCTGGTTACCGGCTTTCAGCCTGTCCTGGACATGTTGAAATTCACATTATTATCAGTTCTTTCCCTGGACAAGTTGTTCCTCTGAAAGAACTGCCAAGATATACTGTCAAAACCTTGAAATGTTCTGCTCATGGAAGGTCACGGGCTGCCACTGCTGCCTTCCCCACAAAAACTACACAGTGTACACGTAATTAGGGGGTGCCATGCTGAACCCCCTCAGGGGCCTCTGCCCTGGCACCCAGCTCCTGAAATGCTCTCCTTAAACCCTGCAGCCACTGAGTCTGCAGCCGAGGACATGTGGTGCTTCCCAAGGCTGCAGGGGAGTTCAGACTCAACCTTGACCCTTTAGTAGCAGGATTGCCTAGAGGTGGTCCTGCCCTCCAAAGGACACTGGGAGATGTCTGGTGACATTTATGGTTGTCACAATTGGGGGTGCTCCTGGTATGGAGTGAGTAGAGGCCAGGAACACTGCCCAGCACCATGCAATGCCCATAATTGCCTCACCCTACAGAACAATCCAGCCCCAATGTCCACAGTGTCTGAGGGAGAGACCCTGAGTTAATTATTTAGGGAAAAAAAATGAGTCCATTCAGGACACTGAAATAAACTCCTGATGGGGCAGACAGTACAGACCAGGTGACCCCCAGCTCCAGGGACTCCCCTCGTCTCTCCCTCCCCACTCAGGGTGTAAATTTAAATGTGTGCAGCTTTCTAGAACCTCAGCAGGGCAGGTGGTTGTGGGAGGCACAGTCTTGGGGGGTCTGTGGAATCCCTTGACTTAGGAATGGGGGCTTCAGTTGGGGGCACCTTTGTCCCCAGGAGATATTTTTGGCTGTCCGGATTGATGGATGCTAGTGGGCAGAGACCAGAAATGCTGGGCAGCGTCCTACAATGCACAGGACGGCCCCGCAACCCAGAATGATTTGGCCACAGTGCCAATGGGAGAAACCCTGGTGCACAAGAACATTGCGTGGTGGAGTGAGTCAGGATCATCCTTTTTATTCTCTGCTTGGCAGAGTTACTGTGGGTCCCACTCAGGTCCCCGTAAACCAACCCACTCTTTGGAGCCCTGTAAATTAAGGCCAGTGGCAGACATCTTCTCACTTAGCCCTTCTGCAGGGTCAGTTATTGCCACCACCTGATTTTACCCATTTGAAGCTCAAGACCCAGAGAGGCTCAGATTCACGAGGACAGAGCAGGGGACAAGTCGGTAGGGGAGCACCCCCCCACAGCTGCAGCACGCATGTGTGCCTGTTGCTAAGCAACCGTTTGACCAGTCCGCCTCCAGTGGAGTGAGGGTTGCGGCGCAGACACGGATCGGAGGAGTCATACGACCTCGGCTGCCTTTGACTCAAAACACACACGGATGATGAGTAGTCAGGGGATGGGGGACACCAAGGAACCAAGTGGGAGCCAGAGAGGTGGCCTCCTGTACCTATGTCCCCCAGGGCCCATTCTTGGTTCTGTCAACTCCCCCTGCTCTCCCCAGCCTGATTCCACCTTGATGGTGGACACTGATGGTGTTAGGCTCTTGGATTCTGATTTTTCTTCCCTCGGCTTCATCCTTTTAGGCAGCAAACACCCACCAGCATGGCCACTGACGGGCCAGGTGAACACCCTTGGCTCTATTTGCACAAGTCCTCAGCCCACGAAGGGCATCCTACAGCAGATGGTTACTGTGCAGGGCCAGGGCCCAGGTGGGGTCTACTCAGAAGCTCGGGGCCCAGCAGAGGCCTCAGGATGTGGCCTAATGTGTTGAGAGCTGACAGCCTTGCAAAAATGTCCCGTTAGAACTCCCAGCTTTACTTAATTATTTTTACTGGACATGGCTATAAATTATGTTTTAAATAAACTCTTTATAATTTTAGGTTTACAGAAAACCCATAAAGATAGTACAGAGAAGTTGGGTGTGGGACTCACACCTGTAATCCCAGCACTTTGGAAGGCCAAAGTGAGAGGATAGCTAGGAGTTCAAGACTAGCTTGAGCAATAGAGCAAGACCCTGTCTCTAAAAAAAAACTTGGTAGAAAATTAGCCAGGTGTGCTGGTGGCATGTGCCTGTATTCCTGGCTACTTGAGACAGGAGGATCACTTGAGCCCAGGAGTTTGAGGCTGCTGTGAGCCATGTTGATGATACTGCACTCTAACTTGGGTAACAGAGTGAGTCCCTCTCTCTAAAAAGAAAAAAGAAGAAATTACAGAGAATTTCCATCTACCCAGCTCCCAGCATCCTCTTATCTTACCCTCTCACCCAACTAAGCAGCTGGCATCCACACTCTGCTGTTAACTCACCTCCATAATTTACTCAGATTTTATCCATCTCTCTGGTCCAGAACCCTATTCAGGATCCCATGTGACATTTAGTTGTCACACCTCCTTGGGCCCCTCTGGGCTGTGACAGTTTCTTAGAGGTCTCTCATGACCTTGATGATCTTGTGGACAGGCTGGGTATTATGCAGCTATCCACCAACCTGGATTTGTCCATTTTCTCAGGATTAGGCTGAGGTTGTGAGGTTTGGGTTTGGCTCCCTCTGTTCACATCCTATCAGGGGCACTTGAGACCCCAGGACATTGCCTGTGGTGTTGATCTTGGACACGTGGTGAAGGTGGGTCCCCTGGCTTCCCTGCTCTGTTCTTTGGAAGTGAATCCCTGAGTCCCAAACTTGGGGAGAGGAGAGAGGAGTTAAGCTCCACCTCCAGGAGGTAAACATATCTGTTTATCTTAAATGGGATTCTTCTGAATTACTCTTACAAATATACTTTAATAACTTAAAAAAGAAATCCTGATATGGGCTCTTGGTTTTTGTGTTTTTTTTTTTTTTTTGGCCAGGGGCTGGGTTTGAGCTCGCCACCTCTGGTATATGGGGCCAGTGCCCTACCCCTTTGAGTCACAGGCGCTGCCCAGTTTTTGTGTTTCTTTGAGTTTTGTTTCCAGCAGCAGGCTAGGTTTTTAGCCTCCAAAGTCTTACCTTTGTAGGCAGCAGTTTATCTGTTCTTTTGGGGACCCCTTCCCTAGTGAATGGGGTAAGGGGAAGATGTCCCCATAGGACAGGCTGCCTTGGGATTAAACCACACGTCATCCAAGCTTGATAAACCACAGTTTCTGGGGTTTGTTTGTTTGTTTGTTTAGAGATAGAGTTGCCCTCGGTAGAGTGCTGTGACATCACAGCTCACAGCAACCTCCAACTCCTAGGTTTAGACGATTCTCTTGCCCCAGCCTCCCAAGTAGCTGGGACTACAGGCGCCTGCCACAACACCCGGCTATTTTTTTGTTGCAGTTCGGCTGGGGCTGGGTTTGAACCCGCCACCCTGAGTATATGGGGCCGGAGCCCTACTCACTGAGCCACAGGCATGGCCCAACAGTTTCTGTTTTGTTTTTTTTTTTGAGACAGAGCCTCAAGCTGTCCCCGTGGGTAGAGTGCCATGGCGTCACAGCTTACAGCAACCTCCAACTCCTGGGCTCAAGCGAGTCTTCTGCCTCAGCCTCCCAA
>NW_003852424.1:15429874-15461089 GCF_000181295.1 Otolemur garnettii | reverse complement strand
GGTCCGGGCTGGGGATTCGAACCCACCACCTTAGGTGTACATGGCTGGTGCCTTAGCTGGTTGAGCTATAGGCGCCGAGCCAGTTTCTGTTGTTAATAGTGACGCCAAGACACCCTGAGATCGCTTTTGAGTGTTCTGTGTGCATGTGTGTGTACATGTGTATGCATGTGTATATTTTTGTGTGCCTGAGTACGTTTGTGTGTGACTGTGCATGTGTTTATGTATGCACCTATTTATGTATGTGCATGTGTGTGTTCTTGTGATCTGTATGTTTGTATGGGGAATGTATGCATGTGTTGTGGGTACACTTGTATATGTATGTATATGTGTTTGTATGTGTATGTGTGTATATGTTTGTGTAGGGGAGTATATGCATGTTTGTGTGGGTGCTTGTGTATATGTGGGTTTATGTGTTCATGTGTATGTGTATCTGAGTGTGGGTATGTGAGTGTGCACCTGTGTGTGCGTGTGTATGTTTGTGTTGATGTCTGGGTCTGCTTGTTTCAACCTTCAACTCTCTAATCATCCAAAATTGATTTCGGCTCACAGCATAAGCCAAGGATCTAAATTTAATTTCTTTTCTAAGGACTTACCCAATTTTCCTGACACTATTGATTAAAGATTTCCTTTAATCCTTTCTCAGTTAGCAGCAATTCTCTTTATTTGGAGAGTTTCGATAAAAATCCTAAAAATGCTACAGTCTGCCTTGGCTTGTTCAACTTTCTTTCTTTATTTCTTTCGTCCTTTTCTGTCTTTTACTTCTAGGGCCAGTCAGCTTCATTTTAGAAGTTGGTGAGAAAAGGAAAGACCTTCTAGAGTCAAGGTCACAAAGTGCAGCCCGCAGCTTGAGTCTGGCCCTCCACTTTCTGTTTTTATAAATCAAGTTTTGTTGGCACATAGTGACAGCCATTCATTTATATATTGTCTGTGACTGTTTTCATATTGTATATTAAATGGCCATGACAGAGACCATCTTTAGAACCAAAAAATATTTACTGTTTGGCTTTTTTCAGAAGAGTTTTGCTGACCTTCTGTCTAGAAGCCTTGAATTGTCTGATTTCATTTCATATCTACCCATGAGAAAGGAATGATCTCCTGAGGCCCAGCAAGGTTGAGTGGCTTTACGAAGGGATGTAACTAGCTGCTTAGAGCTTGGCTTCCCAACCTCTACCACCTACTGGCTCTGTGATCTTGGGCCATCTCTGTACCCTTCTGAACCTCAGTGATATGGGGAGGAATAGATATTCTCTGCCTCATGAGGGTTAATGCTTGGATCATAAATGCACAGTTCTTCCATTTGTTCTTTATGGCTACTGTCCACCCCCCAACACACAGGGTTTTGTTGTTGTTGTTGTTGTTTGAGAGAGGGTCTCACTATGTAGAGTGCTGTCACATCACAGCTCACAGCAACCTGAAACTCTTGGGCTTAAGTGATTCTCTTGCCTTAGCCTCCCAAGTATCCGGGACTACAGTTGCCCGCCACAATGCCCAGCTATTTTTTTGATGCAGTTGTCATTGTTATTTAGCTGGCCTGGGCTGAGCTTGAACCTGCTAGCCTTGGTGCATGTGGCTGGCTCCCTAACCACTGAGCTATGGGCTCTGAGCTACACAGGGTTTTTGAGGCAATCAAATATTTGGTGATGATTAGATCATTTTGAAAAAAAATTGAAGGGGAAATGCTGCTGGGCAGCATGGTTTGGCTGATTGTGGAGGGACAGAGTATCTAAAGCCTTATGTGTGAATAAATAGGAAAGCAGACTACCAGCACACAGGAATATATTAGCTAGCTATCGCTGTGTAACAAGTCACCACTAATGTAGCAGCTGAAAGTGACACCCATTTATTAGTTCATAGTTCTGTAAGTCAGATGTCTGAATGTGGTATGGCCAGGTCCCCCACTCAGGATCTCACCAGGCTGAAACTGAGTTGTGGGTTAGAGCTGTGTTCTTATCAGAAGGCATGTGGGTGAGTGGGGGACCTGCTTCCAAGCTCTCTCAGAATTCATTTCCTTGTGGTTGTGGAGTGAGGTTCCTATTTTTTCTTTTTTTCTCTTTTTTTGCAGTTTTTGGCTGGGGCTGGGCTTGAACCCACCACCTCCAGCATATGGGGTCAGCGCCCTAATCCTTTGAACCACAGGCTCTGCCTGAGGTTCCTATTGTCTTGCTTGCTGTCAGCAATTAGTGGCCCCTCTCATGCTATGAGCACTTCATATTTTTACAGTCTCTCACTTCAGGAAGGGCCCCATCCCTTTGAAGGGCTCACCTGATTGGGTCAGGCCTACCCAAGATAATCTTCCTTTGGATGGAGTCAAAGTCAACCAATTTGGGACCTTCTTTACCTCCTCCAAATCCTCTCTTTCCTGTACAAGAACCTAATCAGGGGAGTGGTATCTCATCATGTCCACAGGCCCTGCCCACATGTGGAGGAGATCCTACAAGGCATGTGTTCCCCAGGGAGTGGGGATCTTGGTGATCTTAAAGTCAATCCTGCGGGCTTCAAAGAGGGGGCCATAGTCATCCACAACATGGCCAGCATTCAGCCTCAACTGGATTGAGAAAGTGCAACCTTCACCTCCACTTCTGGTATCCAGCCCCTCCTCTCATGGGAGTATTGCCAGGACTTTGAGGACAGGGTTAGTTCTGGGGAAGGAGGTATTAGGAGAAGTCATGGCATATTTTGTCCCAGTGAGACACCCTAACATACTCGTGTCTTCATCTAATTAAAAAAAAAAAACTTCAGGTGGTGCCCGTGGCTCAGTGGGTAGGTCGCTGGCCCCGTATACCAAGGGTGGCAGGTTCGAACCCAGCCCTGGCCAAACTGCAACAAAACATAGCTGGGTGTTGTGGCGGGTGTCTGTAGTCCCAGCTACTCAGGAGGCTGAGCCAAGAGAATCGCCTAAGCCTAGGAGTTGGAGGTTGTTGTGAGCTGTGACACCATAGCACTCTACCATGGTGATAAAGTGAGACTCTGTCTCTAAAAATAAATAAATAAATAAAAATTAAAAAAAGAAACCTTTATCTTGTAATAAGTACAGATTCAGCAGAAGTGGCAAAAAACTGTAGAGTGATCTGTATACCCTTCACCCAGTTCCCCTCTAAGCCCAGGAGTTGGAGGTTGTGTGAGCTGTGACGCCATGGCAATCTACCATGGCGATAAAGTGAGACTCCGTCTCTAAAAATAAATAAATAAATAAATAATTTTTTAAAAAGCTTTATCTTGTAATAATTACAGATTCAGCAGAAACTACAAAAACTGTAGAGTGATCCTGTGTACCCTTCACCCAGTTCCCCCCAGGGATGACACCTGATACAACTATAGTACAAAGCCAGGAAACTGACCTGGGCACAGTGTGTGTGCAGAGCTCTGTGCTACTGACCTCATGTGCAGAGTCAATGTCACTAGCTCACGAGTGTGCAGGGCCATTAAAGTGTCCATGAATGTGCAGTGAGTCCTTTTGACTCCTGCATTTTGGAGGTACAATCTGACAAAACCATCTAAATTCTGACAGTGGTTGTGGCCATCTGGTTGTAATCACTATGTACCCCCAGGTTATCATTCAGGGCCATACTCTTCTGTCTTCTCCCACAAATCTGCAGGGTCTTGTCCACACTTCCAGCAGGTTTGGTCCTGGGGAGGAGGTAGCATTACATTTGTGGGGGCTCCTAGCACCAGAAGAAGACTCGGTTTAAATCCAGATGCACCAACTACCCATGTGGGAGGCCCCCTGGTAATTTATCTGGGAGAGGGATTTATCTATCTTTCTTTTTTATTTTTTAGAGACAGAGCCTCAAGCTGTTGCCCTGGGTAGAGAGCCATGGCATTACAGCTCACAGCAACCTCCAACTCCTGGGCTCAAGAGATTCTCCTGCCTTCACCTCCCAAGTAGCTGGGACTACAGGTGCCCACCACAACGCCTGGCTATTGTTTTTTCGTTGCAGCCATCATTGTTGTTTGGCGGAACCTCAGGTGTAATGTGGCTGGTGCCTTAGCCTGAGCCACAGACACCAAGCCAGGATTTTTCTTTTTCTTTCCTTCTTTTTTTTTTTTTTTTTTGGAGACAGAGTCTCAAGCTGTTGCCCTGGATAGAATGCCATAGTGTCACAGCTCACAGCAACCTCAACCTCTTGGGCTTAAGTGATTCTCTTGCCTCAGCCTCCCAAGTAGCTGGGACTTCAGGCGCCTGCCACATGCCTGGCTAGTTTTTGGCTGTAGTTGTCATTGTTGTTTGGCAGGCCGGGGCTGGATTCAAACCCGCCAGCTCCAGTGTATGTGGCTGGTGCCCAAGCCACTTGAATCACAGGCGCCAAGCCTGGGAGAGGGATTTTTCAATGAAGATGTGACGAAGGTCTCTAATCAGTTGACTTGAGTTAATCAGAAGAGAAATTCCCTGGGTAGGCCTGACCTAATCAAGTGAGCACATAAAAGTGACCAGAAGAAGCCCATGCAAAGGAGTTAAACTTAGAGACAGAAAGTAGCACAGTGATTGCCAGTGGCTAGGAGAGAGGGATAGAGCAGCCCTGGCTCAATGGTATGATATTCCAGTTTTTCAAAATGAACACTCTGGAGACCCAGTGCACAGCAATGTGAATATACTCACATTTACCTGTTGAACTGTACACATCAGCATGGTGAAGATGGCGATTCTTTTTTTTGTTGTTGTTTAGAGACAGAGTCTCACTGTGTTGCCCAGCCAGGCCAGAGTGCAGTGATGCTTAGAGCAGCCTCAAACTCCTGGGCCCACACGATCTTCCAGTCTCAGCCTCCGTAGCTATAGGTGTGAGCCATAATGCCCAGCTAATTTTTCTATTTTTTTGAGAGATGGGGTCTCACTCTTGCCTAGGCTGGTCTCAAACTTCTAAATTCAAGTGATTCTCCTGCCTGGGCCTCCCAGAGTGCTAGGATTATAGGCATGAGCCACTGTACCCTAAGATGGCAAATTTTGTAAATATTTTTTACCACAATGAGAGAGAGAGGACTGCAGCTCTATTCCTGGGGGCCCTGAAGAAAGCCATAGCCGGGCATTGTGGTGGGCCCCTGGAGTCCCAGCTACTTGATAAGCCCAGGAATTAGAGGTTGCTGTAAGCTGTGACATCACATCACAGCACGCTACCATGGCAATAAAGTGAAACTCTGTCTCTACAAAAAAAATAAATAAAAAGAAAAGAAAGCAAACAGCCTTGTTGATCTTGTGAGCTGCCTACAGAGGGCACCATGTGGCAAACCCTGAAGTTGGTCTCTAGGAGCACAGAGCCAGCCCCATCCAATAGCCACAAGAAAACCAGGACCTCATTCCTGCAGCTGCCAATAACCCAGAGGAGCTTGGCTGAGGGCCCAAAATTCTAGTGAGGACTTAGCATAGCCAATATTGATTTGATTTTAGGCTTAAAAGACTCCCAGTAGAGGACCCCACTGAGCTGTGCCACAAACTGTGAAATGACAGAGGGGTGTTGTTTTATTCTGTGAAGTCTGTGACGATTTGTTATACAGCTATAGCCGACTTGTACACCTTCTGTGTTGAAATGAAGATAGATCATTATAGTAGCAGGGAGAAGCTAAGTAATGTGCCCAGGGCCACAGGGCAACTATTTCATGATATTCAAATTAGCTATGTCTGTCACCTGGGCCAGACCATCAACTCCTTAAGATCAGGGATCTGGTCCAAGTCCCCATCAGATGTTTTGCAAGTTAGTGAAAGAAACAAAGGATGGAGGCTCTGGGACACATCCTCATCTGACCTCCTGCACACAGGTGAGTCTGTGACGAAGATCAGTGACACCATGGGACAGTGAGTGAAGCCTCTAGAACATAACTGTCGTACCCCCAAAAGGAGTAATGATCACATGCAGCTCCCTGGGCTGAGTCAGTTGCCGGAGCTGAGGTCTGAGCTCATTAGCCTCCTGGAATGTGACATGCTGTTCCCTGGCTCCCTGACTAATATTTGGGCTGATTCAGAGCTTTGCTCGTAATGACAGGCAAGTCTTCAGCGAGTCACCCTTTGACCCACGTGAGACTGGGAACCCAGGAAGAGCCAGCAGTGACAGCCAGGGCTGGCCACCATGCCTGGGCAGGTGTTTACACCACACAGGCTGCCAGCTGTGACTGTCCTTGAAAGAAGCTGGAGCTGGAGGAAGCAGGTATAGAGAGAACAAGGCACACAGAGGGGGCAGGAAGAGAGGTGGCAGCAGGGACTTGCAGCTGGGCCTTCAGCCTTGGAGGCCCCAGGCAAACCATTAACCAGGAGCATCCTCTTGGCACTGTGCTGTGGGGTGGACTTGCCACTGTTGATGTGTGGGGCCATCCTGGGCCCTGTGGGATGAGGAGCAGTGAGTGTCCCCAGCCTCTACCCATGCAGGACAGGAGCATCCCCTCTCTCCATTGTAACAACCACAGATGTCTACAGATACTGCAAAGTGTCACCTAGCTGGGATAGAATCACCCCAGTGGAGACCCTAATTAAGTGAACTAATGAAGACACCGCTACCTGAGAGTGAAAACAGGTGCCCACACCAGGGGCTTTTTGGGGGGCTTCCTGGAGGAAGTGATCTCCAAGTTGAATGTGGACAGTTAACTGACTCAGGAGGGGAGGCAGAGACATAGGACTTGGTTCCAGGACCTCAGGCACAGTGAAATAGAGGGAGCAAGGGGACCACACAGCACACATTATATTTTATCCCAAAGGTAGTAGGGAGCTATAGAGGGTTCTGGTCCCAATCATGATAATTATTAATTGGTTTGGGTTCAGCCTCCTTGTTTGATAGATTAGGAGTCAGGTAGATATTCACTCTCACCTTCTGCTTCTCTTTGGTAAAATGGGGTGATAACCACCCCTACCACCCAGGGATGTCGTAAGGAATAAATGATACAATAAGCTATGAAGTTCTTGTCCTGTGCCCAGGCCTAGGGAAGGCATCATGGAAACATGAAGTGCTCACCCTCCATCTATATCCCTGGTGGTGTCATTTCCCCAGAGTGGGGCCGGACCCTCTCACTCACTGTATTCCCCACTCTGGGCTCTGTCCTCCTCCTCAATGGTACTGTCCTGCTTTCCTTTCCTGGTAACCATGGAAACACCAAGAAGTGAGTGGGTGGCCCACGTCCTTCCACAGGTTGATAGTGGAACCTTGGTCTCCTGCTCTCCGACCTGCTGCTCTCGTTCCCTTGCCCAAGGAGAAGAAGGGTGTCTGGGATCCCCCAGGGATGGATAGTACCCCTTGGCACTGATCTCAACTCCCTCAGGAAGGATGACAGCTGGGCGGTGGTTTCTGTGCCCTGAGCTGACCTTGGTTTTCCTGCTTTCAGGCAGGAGTGGCCTCACCCATGGAACAGAGAATCCCAGGCTCAGTAAACACCCGGTGAGCTCTGAGCTCTCCAGAGGTGCCCGGGAATTCTTAGCACAGGCTCTCCCCTCCTCTGCCTTTCCCAGAAGGCTCTGCGGGGCCCTGCAGAGGGAGGGGACCTGGGGACATGCTGCTGGGAATGGCAGGCCAAGCCAGAAGGAGGCAGGGAACTGGAGAGTCAGTGGAGTTCCCTTTTCTTTTTTTTAATTGTGGTATAACATGTAACACAAAATGTATCATTTTAGCCATTTTTCAGTTGCACAGCTCAGCAGCATCAAGCACGCTCAGATTGCTGTGCAGCCATCACCACCCCCTATCTCCAGAACATTCTCATCTTCCCAGGCTGAAACTCTGTCCCCATGAAACCCTAACCCCTGATTCCCTTTCCTAGCCCCTGGCACCCACCACTCTATTTTCTGTCTCTGTGACTCTGACAACTCTAAGAATCTCCTGTTAGTGGAACCACACAGGATTTACCCTTCCGTGTGTGCTTCTCTCACTGAGCATCGTGTCTTCAAGGAGTGTCCATGTGGTAGCCTGTGTCAGAATTCCCTTCTTCTTTTAGGCTGAGCAATATTGCTGTGTGTGGATGGGCCACGCTGTGTTTACCTGCTCATCCATCCGTGAACACAGGATGTTTCTGCCTTTGGGCTGTTGTGCGTGATGCTGCTGAGAACACAGGTGTGCAAATTTGTCCAAGTCCCTGCTTCAATTCCTTTAGGGTATGGAACAATTTTTGTTCTGGCTTTAGCACCTCAACCCAGCCCATGGTCACCTTCTTCCCTCCCATGGTATCAGGGAGCCCATGCCCACACCTGGGCCCACATACCCCTAGGAAAAGAAACAAAGGTTTTGCATCAAGCAAAATGCCCCTGGTATAAAAATCCTGAGTGTGCACATGGAACACAATGAAAGTGAAACCTCCCTCTCTGCTCGGTTGCTGGCTTTAGGCTCCCTTTCCCAGAAGCAAGTGGAATTATCAGTTTCTGATAATTTCTAGATATGCCCTGTATCCCTTAGTCTTCGTTTCAGACTTTATTTCTGCAGGGTGACATCTTGCACATTTCCTAAGCCTAAAACCACTGGAAGGAGTGGGCTTTAAAGGGCAGGGCCGTGTCAGGGAAGGGCATTGGCTCGGGCTGTGCTCGGGCCCAGTCCATGTGCCTGGCAGCCTGCCCGGGCACAGCTGCTGTTTAATAATAATCTCCCCACCAAAAAGAAGAAGAAGAAACACTCCGGGAAAGGTGCTGTGTGACGGTTACCTAAGGGCAGCCTGAATGCTTGTGGGAACAGGGGTGGGAGGAAGTGACCTTTAAATAGTTGGAGGAGGTTTTGTGCATCGAACTTGCTCCTCAGTAACAAGCAGTGAAGGAGGGGGAGAGGGGGCAGATGAATGTCCCGAAGGCTTAAAACCAGAGACATTTGTCTTTGCACTCGTGGGGAGGCCAAACATCCTGAATCAAGGTGTCTGCAGAACTAAGCTCCCTTCAGAAGCTCCCAGGGAGAGTCCTTCCTACCTCCTACAGTTTCTGGGGACTCCAGGTATCCCTTGGCTTGTGGCTGCATCACTCTGGTCTGTGTCTCCATTTCCATAAAGCCATCTCCTGTGTCTTCTCCTCTTTTGTCTCTTGCAAGGACATTTGTCTTTGAATTCAGGGCCCACCCACACAATTCAGCACCTCACCTTAACTGAATGCATCTGCAAAGGGCAAAGGCCCCCTGTGCAACTAAGGTCTCTGCCTGCAGCTGCTTGGGTTGTAACATAATACCATGGGCAGGAGGCTCCAACAAGAAGACATTTTGTTCTTCATAGTTGAAGAGGCTGGAGTCCAAGATCAAGGTGTGGGCAGGGTGGGTTTCCCCTGATGCCTCTCTCCTTGGCTTGTAGGTGGCCACCTTCTCACTGTGTCCTCATGTGGCCTTTTCTCTGTGCTAGTACAACTCTGATGTCTCCCTCTTAAAAGGACACACATCATTATAAAGACACCGTTGTGACTCATTTAACCTTCAAAACCACTTTTAAGACCCCATCTGCAAAGGCGGTCCCCTGTGGGGGGCAGGATTAGAGTTTCAGCATACGGATTTTAAGGGAACACAATTAAAGGTGTAACACTCACCTTCTGAAGTTCTAGGTGGGCAAGAATTTTGAGGGGTTGCTATTCCACCCTCTGTGGGGGAAGTGGGCTATACTCAGTCCTCAGTAAGCAAGTGGGGTTGTGGAGTGGGAAGGTCACCCCAGAAGGAGGTGGAAAGTGATGGTTGATGGGACCCCTTCTGCTCAATGCTATATAAGTCATGATGTCTTCATGCCATTTCCAGCCTTCAGAGTGCCCTGTGGGAGGGGATACTTCACCCCTTTTAGAAACTAAAGCAAAAGCCCAGGCTGGGGCAGTTATTCAGGGTCACAGAACTCAGTTTCAAATGGGGCTAGGGTTTCCATTCCACCATTCTTTGAAGGACTTCAGTAGCTCAGCTGGGGTGCCAATTGATGTGGGCCCTCCCCCTAGGACCCCAAGGTGTCTGGCAGTGTGGCCCTAAGAAGCCTGCAGACAGCTGGGAAGCTTCTTTGAAATCTTTTCTTTCTCCTTTAATTGCCTGAAAATGTTGGTTTCTTGCCCAAGATCTTTCTATTAATAATTTGTTTTGGTAGAAAAGGGTTCTGCCATCTCGCCTTTAAAAAAACAATATCCTGTTGGTCTGGTGGTTTAAGCAGCCCCTTGGGTAGCAGATCTCCTGGTGCACAGGAACAGCTCTGCCCTGGGGTATTGGTGAGGGGAAAGGGTGAAGGCCGTTCCTCTGGCTGTGGGGGACTGTGGGGTCAGCAGTGACCATCCTGTAGCTCAAATGCAGGAATACCAGCTTTTCTTTTATTCCACAAGTGTGTTTCTTTCTTTCTTTCTTTCTTTTTTTTTTTTTTTTTTGAGACAGAGCCTCAAGCTGTCACCCTGAGTAGAACGCTGTGGCATCACAGCTCACAGCAACCTCCAACTCCTGGGCTCAAGCGATTCTCCTGGCTTCACCTCCCAAGTAGCTGGGACCACAGGCGCCCGCCACAACACCTGGCTATTTTTTGGTTGCAGCCCTTGTGGTTGTTTGGTGGGCCCAGGCTGGATTTGAACCCACCACCTTAGGTGTATGTGGCTGGCGCCTTAGCCACTTGAGCCACAGACACCGAGCCACAAGTGTGTTTCTTTCCCCCTCCTCCTTTTTCTTTCTTTCTTTCTTTTTTTTTTTTTAGATAGAACCTCAAGCTATTGCCCTGGGTAGAGGGCCGTGGCATCACAGCTCGTAGCAACCTCCAACTCCTGGGTTTAAGTGATTCTCTGGCCTCAGCCTCCCAAGTAGATGGGCACCTGCCACAACACCTGGCTATTTTTTGGTTGTAGTTGTCATTGTCATTTGGCAGGCCCGGGCTAGATTCAAACCCGCCAACTCTGGTGTATGTGGCTGGCGCCTTAGCCACTTAAGCTACAGGCACCGAGCCCTCCTCCTCTTTTTCTTCACAAATAATATCTTTATTGAAATATAATTCAGACAATACAAAATTCACCCTTAAAAAGTATAGAATTGCATGACTTTTAGCACATTCAAAGAGTTGTGCAATTATCACTTCTAATTCCAGAATATTCCATCATCCCTAAAGAAACCCCATCTGGATCAGCCATCACCCCACATCCTCCCTCCCCAGCCTGTAGTGATCAGAAATCCACTTCCAGTCTCTGTGGATCTGCCTGTTCTGGACATTTCATATAAATGTAGTCACACACTGTGTGTCCTTCTGTGTCTGCTGCTCTCACTGAGCACAGTGTCCTTAAGGTCCATCCATGTTGTAGCCTGTGTCAAGGCCTTGTTCCTTTTCACTGCTGAGTAACATTCCATGGGGGTGTTTTCTTTAAAATGTGGCACATGAGGGATGTTTCGATGGCAGTCTGATGTCTCTGGGCGCCCCGCACCATGAATATGGTTTGACCTAATTATAAACCTTTCCTACAAAATTGCTGTAGTCTATGGCCCGGGTATGGTGGCTCACACCTGTAATCCTAGCACTCTGGGAGACCGAAGCGGGTGGATTGCCTGAGCTCAGGAGTTTGAGACTAGCCTAGATCAGAGTGAGACCCCATCTCTAAAAATAGCTGGGCATTGTGGCAGGCACCTGTAGTCCTAGCTACTCAGGATGGGTAGGCAAGGGGATTCTGAGGCAAGAGGATCATTTGAACCCGAGTTTGAAGTTGCTCTTCAAACTCTGAGGTATGACACCACAGCACTTTTGGGGGGGCACAGAGTGAGACTCTGTCTCAAAAAAAAAAAAATTGTTTTTTTTTTTTGCTATCATCTAGACCTGGGGTAGCAAACTTCTTTTGCAGAGAGCCAGACTATACATATTTTAAGCTTTGCCAACCAGGCAGTCTTTGGCATTGTAGTGGAAAAGCCACCACAGGCAACAGGTAAACAAATGGGCTTGACCATGTGCAAATATAACTTTATTTACAAAAGCACACAGTGTGCCAGTGATGGCTAGAGGGCAATAGTTTGCCAATCCCTGCCTTAGGACAAAGGTTCTCAAATGTTCTGGTCCTGAAGATTTCCAAGAGCTTTGGTTTAGGTGGGTTACTTTTCTTGACATTTGCTAAATTTGAAATTAAAACTGAGAAAAGTGAAGTAGGTATTAAGTCATTTAAAACTAACAGTAATAGGCTGGGCGAGGTGGCTCACACCCGTAATCCTAGCACTCTGGGCGGCCAAGGCAGGTAGATTGCCTGAACTCACAGGTGGAGACCAGCCTGGGCCAGACTGAGACCCCATCTCTAAACATAGCCAGGCATTGTGGTGGGAGCCTTTAGTCCCACCTACTCAGGAGACTAAGGCAAGAAAATCACTTGAGCCCAAGAGCTGGAGGTTGCTGTGAGCTATGACACCACGCACTCTATCAAGGGAAACAAAGTAAGACTGTCTCAAAAAAATAAAATAAAAAAAGAATAAAAAAAAAACCAGTAATAAACTCTTACGATAACCAAAAAGACTTTTTTTTTTTTTCCCGCAGAAAGTAACCATTTTCCAAAACACACCAAAGTTAGTAGAAATGCCAAGGAAAGACCATGAAACTATCACAGCCCAGAGAAGCCTTAGATGATGTGACAACTAACTGACATGTGGGATCCTGGATGGGGCCCCGGGGCAGGAAAGGGCATGAGAGGAAACCTGGGTAAAGTGCAGAGTGCTCAGGTTCATCACTCAGCCAAGATCAGGATGTCACCTCGAGAGGAAGCCATGGGCAGAGACTCTTTATACTGTCTTTAAAACTTTCCTGTAAGTCTAAAATTAATCCAGATAAAATGTTTATTTAAAAAAAAATAGAACAGAAAACAGAAATGTGGCTGAGATCTCTGTTGGAGGAGGTGAGACCTTCATACTCAGTGCCCGAGATTGGCAGGGATTTGGATAAGATGGAGAAGCAAGTGGCTGGGAGGATGGAGGGAGGTCAGTCCATTGGTTGGTCAGCAAATATTGACCCAATGTCACCCACTGTGTGCCAGGTGCTAGAGACCCAGCCTGGCTCAGAATAAAGTCCTGTCCTCAGGGAGCATCCCTTTCAGTGTGCACCAAGCAATCAAACAGAGTCTTAGAAAAGGAGAAAATGGCAAGGGGCGGGGCCAAGAGGAGACCACTAGATCTCTAAGGAGGTGCTAGAGGCTGGAGAGAGGGCCTGCTGGAGGGGTGTTGGGAGCAGAGGGAGCAGGGGATCCTGTAGGGCTGAAGGTGGTTAGAAGCATGTGGGCAGTCATGAAGCATCATGGCCAGGTGTCCTGTAGGATGTCCTCTGTCTGGTTGGTCTTATGTAGCTTCTTGATCAGACTGAGCAGTTCCCCGGGACTCGCAGCTGGACAAGGCTGGCCACAATCCCTGGAGTCTGATGAGCTCAGCCTCCCTGAAAAACCAGGTTCTACCTTCAGGCCAGGGGTTCTTACCTTGGGCAGGTCTGCCCCCAGGGGACACTGGGCAATGTCTAGGGACATTTGTGGTTGTCACAACTGGAGGGTCCCCCTGGCATGGGCTGGGTGGAATCAGAGATGCTGCTCAGCAAGCTGCAGTGCCCAAGATAGCCCTGCCACCATCTGACCTACTGGGAATTTATTCTTGTGTCTAGTCTGAATTGGGATTGAACCTGATTCTCTTCTAAATTAAATCAGGGTCTCTCCTCCTTAGTACTGTAGACATTGGAACTGGATCATCCTCTGGGATATGGCTGTACTGGACACTGTCTCCAGCCTCAAAGAATCTCTGGTGACAATCTTGCCCAGCCGTTGTAGCACATAGCATGGCTATTTGCTGATAAAACTTTATGTACACAAACAGGCAGTTCACAGACACTGGTTTGCCAATCCTTGGTTCAGAGGGTCTCCTACAGAAACACATCTTGACCTTATAAATGCCATCTTCAGTGCTTTTTAGCTGTGCCCATCACATATTTTCCAAGTCTAGATTTTGTGGGAGGTGATTATGGGAAGCAAAGTCTTGGCAGGAAGGGGATGGAATCCTCTAAGTCATTTAGGGGTGATTCTCACCCCCAAGAGACACTTGGTAAAGTCTGGGGACATTTTGATTTGCTGTGGCCCAGGGAAGGGGTAGTGCACCTGGCATAGAATGGGTGGAGGCCAGGGACACTATAATTCCAGTGCTTTGGGAGGCTGAGGCGGGAGAATCACTTGAGCTTAGAAGTTCAAGATTAGCCAGGGCAACACAGCAAGACTCCATCTCTACAAAAAAAAAGAAAAACTATCTGGACACAGTGGCATGTGCCTGTAGTCCTAGCTACTCAGGAAGCTGAGGCAGGAGGATCAGTTGAGCCCAGGACTTGAAGGCTGCAGTGAGCTATGATGATGCCCCTGCACTCCAACCTAGGCAACAGAGCAGTGAGACATCATCTCTTTAAAAAAACAGAAAGAAAGAAGAGGGAAGGCCTCACTGGAAGGTGATGTAATCAGAGTAAAGACCCTGCAGAGAGGAGGGCAGGTTGTGAGAGAGTTGAAGGAAGGTGTTGGTCTAGCAGAGCTCATGCAAATGTCCTCTGCCAAGAAAATGCCTCTGAGTGGGCAGGGACATCTGAGAGGCTGACAAACCACTGTAATGCATCTAGTTTTGCTACTGGAGATAGGGATGGGAGAAGCCTTATGAGCATGGGTGTCACATGGTCTGATGGAGCTTCTAAAAGGCTCCCACTGCCAGCTTGTTTCTGGGGACAGATTTGACTCTGTTGGTATCATTTCTTTCCTGCACAAGGCATAGCTCAGAACTGACTCAGCTGGGCTTTGAGCTGGGGATACTGTGCTGGGAGTGGTCAGGACCCTCTACCCAGGACCCTTGTAGGTGCCAAGGGCATTCACCCGGAGCTGGCTAGGGTTCCACCCCTGCTGCCCTGGAAGCGGGCAGAAGCCCTGGACCTCCCTCCTGGCTGGTGGCAGTTTCCCAGAAGTCCAAGTCCAGTGATTGAGAGAACAATCTGCTGATGTTGTTCTGAGAGGCCAAAGCTGCAGCCACTCAGCCCCTTGGCTAGGGTGAAACAACTTTGGTAAAGGGGTGACCCTAAGCCCTTTACCCTGTTTACACAGGGGATTTGGAAGCACTGAGAGAGGAGGAGTCAGCCCAAGTCCCCCTGATCCCCAATATCCCAAGCATTGTCCTGGGACATCTGAGGAAATTGGCTCTGAGACCAAAATCAGGGAATCTCGGAGCTGGCAGAAACCTGGTAATGGCAGAAAACAAGATCTTTCTGAGGACCGTCCTGGGCATTGCTGGATGCTGAGCAGCCTTCTTGGTCCCCACACACTCTGTGCCAGGAGGACCCCCCAGTTATGACAACCACAGATGTCCCCAGACATGGCCCAGTGTCCCCCTGGGGTGCAGAATCCCCCTGGTTGAGACCCTCTGCCATAGTCCAATAGTAGAGATGATTTAGGAGCTGGTGGGTCAGACCCTCTGTACAGGGCTCTGGTTGGTGTGGGACATGTTTGGGGAGCCCCATGTGGCATTAGGGAAGGTCTGGTGCTCTGGGCAAGTGTGTGTGCAGCTCTCAGCACAGAGTCTCACATTTCAGTTTGCCCCCTCCCTGGAAAAATCAGTTCTTAGCCCTTCTCTAGCCAAGGAGTCCTGTTTGGTGGTGCTGGCATTGCTGCTGTGGTCCTTCATGCCTGTCCACTTTGAATTCAGGGCTCAGTCACCCTGACATAGTTTCTAGTTCTGCACCCAAAGGACTTCAGCTATGGCCAGAGATAAGAACTGAGAGGTATCTACTGCCCATCAGATAGGGCTACGTGTTTTCCTGCCACCTCCTTTGAAGGGACCATTCAGGCATTTGCCCTTGAAGTGACCCACACCATATTCCAACATATGCTGCTTGCCCTGACCTCTGCACATGTGCTATACACATGTGTGTGGCCCTAGGACCTGTGAGTAATACAATCTTATTTCCATGATATGTCTCTCTTAATCACTGAAGGAGAAAGATTCTAAAAGCTAGATGCCTGCTGGAGCGGGGGAGTCTTGTGCACCTGAGCCACCTGCCCTTCTGCTTCCCTTTCCTCAGAGAGCCCACACTAGAGCAGGAGTCCTGCACACCCCACCCCACCCCCACCAAGGGAACACTGGGCAACACCTGGGGACATTTGTGTTTGTTATAACTGGAGAGAAGAGGCGCTCCTAGCATGGAGTGGGTGGAGACCAGGGAGACACTGCTGAGTGTTATGAATGACTCCACCCCAGAGAATGACCCAGTACCAGTGTCTACAGTGCTCAGAGGAAGAGACCTTGAACCAAGTCAGTACAATTATAAAAAAAAAAAAAGGAAGATATTTTAATTGCGTTAGTAAATCAATTTTTTTTTTTTTTTTTTTTTTGGAGACAGAGTCTTACTCTGTTGCCAGGATAGAGTGTCATGGCTCACAGCAACCTCAAACTTCTGGGTTCAAGCGATCCTCCTTTCCCAGCCTCCCAAGTAGCTGGGACTACAGGCACCTGCCACCACTCCTCGCTAATTTTTTTCTATTTTTAGTAGAGACGGGGGTTTCATTCTTGATCACGCTGATCTGGAACTCTGGAGGTCAAGGGATCCTCCCACCTCGGCCTCCCTGAGTGTCGATGATTAAATAGAGACAGGTTTGGTACTGTCTTCCCCACAGGACTGCAATCCCGGAGCAGGCCCGGTCCTCTCCGGTTCCGTGGTGACTGCGACACCACTGCGCCTAAACCTCTCGCTCCTTGGTGACCGCGAGGCCTTCCCGGCCGTGACCACCAGGTGGCAGCACAGCCCGGCCCTCGGAAGGCCGCCCCCGGCTCAACGCGTCCCGGAGACACCGCAGTCTAGACGTGCGCCGGGGCGGAATTCTTGTCCCCTGAAGTCAGTCTGTGAGGAGACATCCGCGATCCAGGCTTCCAGTCGTTGCTTCCCACTCCATGTCTCCGGAGCTGTCTAGCCAGGGCTTTGGAACCCTGTCTGTGTCGCTTACTAAGGGTCAAGGTTGGGAGAGCCTGCCACTGCCCGTAAGCCACCCAGCAGGCCTCTCAGACGTTGCCAGGGCCAGGATGGTCATTTCTGAGAAATTTCCAAGCTTCTCCCCAGCCTGGCACGTGGGGCTGGCTTTGAGTTTCTTCCCTCCCCCACCTGCTAGAAACTGAGAGTCTCAGGTTGAGTGCTGGCCAGGCCAGGTGTCTGCACCCCGGACCAGACTGAAACCAGACCCAGCCTAGGAGAAATGGATTGCAGGGGCCACTTAAGTCCCCAGGGCCAATTCAGTCCAAGCTCCTTCTGACACATCAAGCCAAGCCACAGCAGCTCTTGGCAGCTGTTAAAAATGGTCTTTGTCACTTTAGTTGAGGCTGCCTGAGTCACCCTTTGCTTTCCTGAGTTATCATCTGCACCAAGCGATATTAACCTCCAAGGGTTTGGGGTGGGTACCTGGGCTTTCCACTTTTGGACGCTGAGGGGAGATGCCTGGCATGTTCTTGGTGCTGAACTGAACTTGGCCATTGTAATACACCCACTGACCTGTTTTTCCCAGACCATTCCCTTTCCTCATAAGGAGTCAAGGAGACATGGCGGTGCAGTTAAGTCACCAGCTCACTGCAGGCCACCCACCTAGCTAGAGGTGCCTCCTAGGTCCCACTGGATTGTTCCACAGTGGCCATTGTGGAGCCATTATGGACTCTGCAAGCCATTTCCTCTACACCCAAGGGGTTCATCTGCTAAGCTACAGAAAGGACTCTCCACACTGGGGGCTTCAACAACAGAAATTTATTCTCTCTTGGTTCTGGAGCTGGAAGTCCAAGGTCAGGGTGTTGACCTGGAACTGGCTATCGCCTGACCAGGCAGGGCTGGTTCCTTCTGTCCCAGGCCTCTCCCCATACTTCTAAAGTTTCCTCACCTTTCTTGATGTTCCTCTGCTTGTAGAAGCAGTCATCACTCTGATCTCTGCCTCTGGGATCTCCTCGTGTGCTGTGTTCAAATTTCCCTCTTTTTATATGAACACCAGTCAGATTGGATCAAGGCCACCCTATTCACCTTAATTGATTACATGCACCTGTATGGGTCCTATTTAGGTCACTTTCTGAGGTCCTAGGGGTTAGGACTTTAAACTACCCTGAATTTTGTCAAGGGACACAATTCAACCTATAACACCAGGATGGGAACAAGTGGCACCTCCCAACTTGCTTTCTGGGAGCTGCAATCCCACATAGCCTGAGCAGGGAGAAGCAGAACAGCTGGGACACAGCCCTGGCTGCACTAGCTGAGTGTGGTATGGAGCCAGGCATGGCAGAGGGAAGTGCCTGTCGGTGCCATCTGCAAAACAAATAATGTTCTATGAAAGTGCTGAAGTGCTTCCTTGAAGCCTCTTAGGGTGACAGTGTGCTGAAAAGTTCACCTGCAGAGTCCAGAGACTTTGCCTTCCTCCTCAGCCCAGCACTGTTGTCAGAAATCTCTAGAGGGACACTTAACCCCTTATCTGCAGGTTGTATCTGGCTGTCACCTGCTAGCTGTACTTGCCCTTATTTGGGAAGTTCACCCTTAGGGTCCTGGGAGGCCAGGCCCAACCTTTACTTCTTCCCTCTGTGGGACGGCTAGTAAACACAGCCTCTGGGGTCTGAGGACCCCAGGGAAGCTTCAGAGACAGAGGTGTAGGATCCAGTGTTTATTAGGAACTGGCTATCACCTGTAATAATCCTAGCACTCTGTGAGGCAAGGCAGTAGAGCCTGAGCAAGAGTGAAACCCATCTCTACTAAAAATAGAAAGGAAAAAAAAAAACTAGCTGGGCATTGTGGTGGGTACCTGTAATCCCAGCTACTCGGGAAGCTGAGGCAGGAGGATCCCCTGAGCCCAGGAGTTTGAGGTTGCTGTGAGCTATCCAGGGCACAGAATGAGACTCTGTCTTTGAAAGAAAAAAAAAAAAAGAATTAGGTGACTCTCTTATACATAAATCTAGGGTTCAGTAATAAAAACTTTGGGGGAAAAAAAAGAACCTGCTGATATATGCCCGGCAGTTTCACAAATGCTGCCTTATTCATCCCTGCACCAACCCCAAGGATGGGGGTTTGATCACTCCCCCAAATTTGTCAACAAAAACCATGAGGTTCAGAAAATTATGCCAGCTGGGGTTCGTTCCCATCTCCCACCTCCAATTTAATAGAAAATGACAGTGGAACATTAATTTGTGCCTCAGTTTTCTTTAGATCTTCTGTGCCAGGCCCTCTGAGATCCTGGAAGCCTTTCTGATGGCCCAGCTGCAGCAGCCAATGTTAACAGGTGGTACTTTTCCATGCACCAGTGCTCAGAGCTGGGTGGACAAGCATCTTTCCAATCCACCCAGCAGTTCTGCACAGCTGGGGTTCTAGAAGTGGCTAAAATCAAATGCAAAGACAGCCCAAAGGCCCTCAGCAAGGAGGTGGCTAAACTGCAATTCTCACTCAGATCTGTCGGGATCCCAAATCCCATGAAGTTACGAGAGTGTGGTAAACCAGGCATTTGCCTTGGGCACAAAATTTAAGGGTATGCTGAAAAACCTTGGTGATCAAGATAAATAATTGTTTGGGGTTTTTTTTTTTTTTCTTTTTTTGAGACAAAGTCTCACTCTCTTTCCTCGGCTAGAGTGCTGTAGTGTCAACCTAGCTCACAGCAACCTCAAACTCCTGGGCTCACGCAATCCTCTTGCCTCAGGCTCCCAAGTAGCTGGGACTACAGGTGCCCCTCCCAATGCCTGACTAATTTTTCTATTTTCGTTAGAGATAGGGTCTCACTCTTGCTTAGGCTAGTCTTGAACTACTGAGCTCAGGTGATCAACCTGTCTCAGCCTCTCAGAGTGGTAGGATTACAGGTGTAAGCCATCACGCCCGACCAAGAGAAATAATATTTTAATGTGAAATAAAATTAACTGATTAATTTTATTTGAACTGAACTTATATTCTGCTTTATTCTGATTTAATGTAAAGTATTATATGCCAATGTAATATTATTTCTTATTCCTATATTAAAAATTCTAAAGCAATGGAGACATCCACAATGAAACCAATTTCAAAATTTTAAATCAAGACAAGGTCAGTAACTCTGATTTTCCCTTTAGCCTCAGATTCCAGTGTGTCTCCCATAGCACTGATGGCATCTTTTTTTTTTTCCTTCCTTCTGAGACAGAGCCTCAAGCTGTCCCCCTGGGTAGAGTGCTGTGACATCCCAGCTCACAGCAACCTCCAACTCCTGGGCTCAAGCGAGTCTCCTGCCTCCACCTCCCAAGTAGCTGGGACCACAGGCACCCACCATGACGCCCAGCTATTTTTTTTTTTTTTTTTTTGGTTGCAGCCATCATTGTTGTTTGGCGGGCCTGGGCTGGATTTGAACCTGCCACCTTAGGTGTATGTGGCTTGCGCCCTAGCCACTTGAGCCACAAGCGCCAAGCCGCACTGATGACATCTTGATTGAAAATCATGAAGTCTTCTTCCTTGTGGGTTTTGCACATTCATTTTGTGTTTTTATAATAGTATGTTAAAATATTATTTATGTTGATTATTGACTTTTTTTTTTTGACATCCCCTTAAATGTTGTGCCTGTGGTGAGTGCCTGGCTCTCCTAACCCTGGTCCTGCAAGACTGATTACCTCCCACTCCATAAGGCTCAGGTGAGAGCTCCCGCGTCAGGAGACACACTGGAATCTGAGGCTAAAGGGAAAATCAGAGTTACTGACTTCGTCTTGATTTAAAATTTTGAAATTGGTTTCATTGTGGATATCTCCATTGCTTTAGAATTTTTAATATAGGAATAAGAAATAATATTACATTGGCATATAATACCTGTGCAGCTACAGGTTCTGAATAGTGAGGCTTTACTAAAGCCACCCCTACTGGTGCAAAGTGCGGAGGCCTGGTTTAGGCCATTTCAGGGTGACCCAGCAATTCTACTCTTGGGTGTATACACAAAAGGATTGAAACAGGTCCTCAAACCAATACACACATACAGGAATGTTCACAGTAGCATTATTTGCAGTGGCCAAAAGGTGGAAGCACCCCCAGTGTCCATCAACAGACAGATGGCTAAATATAATGTGGTCCATCCACACGTGGGACTATCACTCAGCCATGAAAAGGAAGGGGGCTCTGACACAGGCTACAACGTGGGTGGACCTTGAGGACATCACGCTCCGTGAGAGAAACCAGACACAGGACACACAGTGTGAGATTCCATTTATATGAAATGTCCAGAACAGATGGAGCCACAGAGACAGGACATGGATTCATGGATGCCAAGGGCTGGGGAAGGGATGCGGAGTGACTGGCTTCCTTTTAGGGAGATAGAATATTCTGGCGTTAGATGGGATAGTTGCACAATATTGTGAATGTGGAAAATGACACTGAATTGTACACTTTAAAGTGGTTGATTTTATATTATCTTACCTGAGGCAAATCTTACCTCAGTTTTGAGATATGAATGATAGGGGTGCAGCTTTAGAGAAGGCATGTAGAGCTTGGCTACGGCTGCAGGTATTGCAGGGGTCTGGTGAAGGCCTGGGTGCTGGAAGAGAGAACCCACAGATCGGGTCACCTGGCCCTGGGAGGTGCCAAGGGTCAGCCAGGGCCATGGTGCAGGCCACAGGGCATGCTGATCCTCTGTTTCTGCCATACTCCAGAAGGGCTTTGAGACTCTCCCCCAAGACCTTTCTGGAGAGGTGTGGCTGTTGCCCCAAAAGGCACTAAGCACTCTGCCTGGGGGCATCAGGAGAAGCAAAGGGAGCTTTGCTGGGTTCCTGGTCTCATGACTGCAGGTGATCTCAGGCAGCACAGGTGTGCCTACATCTGAGAACACGTGAGCCAGCTCCCAGTGTCTGGATTACTGTCCTGCGTCATTTGGGGGAGGGTGGCGTGCTATACCCACTGCTGTTGTCCGCCCCCGTTAGATGATCTCTGCAGTCCCAACTCTGGTCACTGCTCTAATCTGCGGGCCTTGCCCTCCCCTGCATGGTGTCTAGGTTTTTATTTTTCACAGGGCCAATCAGGTGTGGGTGGAACCTTTGCTGAATCAGATATTACTGTTGCTTTTCGGTTTTTCTGTCCCTCAGACCTCACCCCTCCTCTCCACCACCTACGCGCCACCTGCAAATTGCTCTGACTTTTAGGTGTTGAAACCAATGTGGCCTCTGATCCGTGTCACAGGGTGGCAGCCACGGGCTCTGTGTAAACCTCCCCCCAACCCCACTACCTTCCTGCTCAATTTGTTTAACCTCTTTTCTCAAATACCATCTGATCTTCTGATCTCCCTCAAAGAGCAGCGTCTTAGGTCACTGCTGAACTTTCTGAATGGTGTGTGGTTCATGAGTGTGTCTCTGGCTGCCTGCCAGGAAGGAACCGGCTTTGCTGCCATGGCTTTGTCAACTGAAAGTATTGCTATCCCAAGGACTGAGCTGCCTAGAAAGCCCCAGCGAGAACTCAGAGAGCATTCTAAGTGCCAGGCTGAGTCTTGCCTGGGAAGGACTCAAATTCTGACCCCAAGGGGGTTTTATTTCCCATCCTAGTATGTTTCTTTCTTTTTAAAAAACCATTTTCTCTCTCTCCTTTTCTTTCTTTCTTTCTTTTTTTTTTTTGGAGCCAGAGTCTCTCACTTTGTTGCCCCAGGTAGAATGCTGTGGTGTCATAGCTCACAGCAACCTCAAACTTCTGGGCTCAAGGGATCCTCTTGCCTCAGCCTCTTGAGTAGCTGGGACTATAGGCACGCAGCGTGCACCACCACACCCAGCTAGTGTTTCTATTTTTAGTAGAGATTGGGTCTCGCTCTTGCTTAGACTGGTCTCAAACTCCTAAACTCCAGCAATCCAGCTGCCTTGGCCTCCCTGAGTGCTAGGATTACAGGCATGAGCCACCATGCCCGGCAATACCATTTTCCCCTTGCTAAAGTCTACAACTCAGTGGCATTAAGTACATCCATGCTGTTGTGCAACCATCAGCAATATCTAGTTCCAGAACTTTTTCATCACCCTGAACGGGAATCTTCCCAGTTTAGTTTTGGAGTGTTCTCCAAAGAGACCAAACCACTGTAGCTTGTGGTCAGTCTTCCTTGCCTGGCCTGCCTTCCCTCTTCCCGACCTTAAAAACAGCTTGCTCACACAGAGGCATTTCCTGTGAGCATGTACATTTCCCTGAAAAGAGACCTTGGAGTAGGCTGAATAATGGCCCCCAAAGATACCAGCTTCTGAATGCCTGGAACTTGTGAATTTTCCCTTGATGGATGGCAAAGAGGTTGCGGAAGTGATTAAATTAAGGCTCTTGAAATGGCAGATTATCCTGGGTTCTCTGGGTGGGCCCGGAACATTATTACAATTATACTGTAAGAGAGACAGAGGGAAACTGACATACACAGAGAAAAAGGCATGTGAATGTGGAGGCAGGGACTGGAGCAATGTCGCCACAAACTAGGGAATATGGCCACAAACTAGGGCATGCCACCAGCCCCAGAAGCTGGAAGAAGCTGGAAGAAGCAGGAAGGATCCTCCCCTGGGGCCTTCAGCAGGACTATGGCTCTCCTCACTTTTATTTTGGATCTAATCCCCAGAACTGTAGAAAATACATTGGCATTGGTTTTTTTGTTTGTTTGTTTGAGACAGGGTCTCCTTCTGTTGCCCAGGCTGGAGTGCAGTGGTGTCATCATTATTGCAGCCCCCAACTCCTGGGCTCAAGCAGTCCTCTTGCCTCAGCTTCCTGAGTAACTGGGACAACAGGTGCTGAACCACCGCATCCAGTTAATTCTACCGCCCTCGGTAGAGTGCCATGGCGTCACAGCTCACAGCAACCTCTCTTGGGCTTAGGCGATTCTCTTGCCTCACCCTCCCAAGTAGCTGGGACTACAGGCGCCTGCCACAACATCCAGCTATTTTTTTGTTGCAGTTGTTTAGCTGGCCTGGGCCAGGTTTGAACCCGCCACCCTTAGTGTATGTGGCTGGCACTGTAACCACTCTGCTACAGGCACCAAACCCAGCTAATTTTTTATTATTTGTAGGGACAGAGTCTCACTAGTACCCAAGTTGGTCCCCAATGCCTGGCCTCAAGTAATCCTCCTGCCTCAGCCTCCCAAAGTGCTAGGATTATAGATGTGCACTACCATTCCTGGCTAACTTTATTGTAGAGATGAGATCTTGCTCTTGCTCAGGCTGGTCTAGCTTTTGCATTGTTTTAAGCCACCAAGTTAGTGTGATCTATTACAGCAGTCGCAGAAACTGAATCTAATTCATCCCAGGATTTGGCTGCCGTCCCGGGCCTTTGGTGGCCTAATATGTCTAAGAGAGGGGGATGTCACACCTGGATTTTATTCTCTAATGAGGATACAGACAGTACAGATACAGGACAGTAATCTGTCCTGTATCTCTGTGTGCCAAAGGCATTCAAACAAAGCACACTTAATCCCTGAACTTGGGGTGATGCTGGAGCACCACAGGGAAGACAGGGGTCAAGATTTTCATGACATTATTTGTAGGTCTGGGGCAGAAAACTTTTCAGCATGTCACAACAGAGACACTTCTCATTCACTCAGGAACCCAGTTTCCCCATCGGCAAAGTACATTTCAGTGAGATGCACTCTGAAATTCCTTCCAGTGCTCACATCCTATGAAAACTCCATGGACTCAGCTTATCCTCCCACATGCAGCGGCTGTTGTGGACAGCCTGTGCACTTGCATTCTCTGGATAGCTGGATTTGCTAAATTGAGCCACCACCACCCGCAAGAGTGAGCCCTGCATATTTTTGGTCAGTCTCCAGGCCAGCTCTGAATGCACAGACCTGAGCTTGCATTTCTGAGTCCTTGGACGTTGGATTCCTTGGGACCCTCTGCCTGGAATTTCTAGCCCTAAGAACTACCACTGTCCTACCTCATGCCCGTTCCACCTGGCCCCAGAGCTTTTCCTTTATTGTGGGCATCAGCTCCCTCTCTCTAGCCTAGGGAACAGGAAAGAACATGGTTTTAGAGCCTGTGGACTTGCTTCTGCCAGGTGCTACATGACACCAGGTGAAATATTTAACCTCCCTCTTTAAAAATAAGAAAAAGATGGGTAATGCATCCTCCCTTGCAGAGCAACGGGGAGCCCTAGATGCCCCTAAGAAGGAAGTGCTTGTTAGGTCACCCAGCGAGGGCCCATTCTCCACCCTTCCAGGCCCTTGCACCTCTGCTCAGCACCTGCTGCAGGGTGCAGCCTTTGGGATCCAGCCTTTATCTCATCCCTCCTGTACCCAGTATTTCTAGTGCTTCTTTCTCTAGTCCTTTAACCTCCTCCAGCTGTTAAACATCAACCTAGCTATAAAAGGCAAATCCGATCTAAGAAAAAAGTAGGGGGGGTGGCGAAGAATGGGGTGGCCCGCTGCCCAGCCCGAGGTTGGCTGCTGCTTCTGGTTTGCAGTCCAGCGTATGGGATTAATTTAGATTCCCAGAATACCTCCGGAGGCAGCACATGCTGTTACCATCGCGTAGTGGCTCGTGTACTCCCATGCTCCAGGGCCCCAGCCCAAGACGTCCTGCCTGCCAGCCTGTGCGTGGCAGCAGATCTGCATTCAGGTGCCCTGCTGCCAACTCCGGAGGGGCTGGTGGCACCTGGGGCTCCTGCACAGACTGTTCGTTTCTGCTGGTAGCGTCTCCCGTGGCCCTGAAGGAAGACGGTGCTTTGTTTGAAAGTGTGCAGGGAGGTGGGTTGGGCTAAGCCAGGGCCTGCAGAGGATGGCGTCTGCCGCCCTTTCTAAAGTGCTTCCCTCCCTGGGATGCCTCCAAAGGGCTGCTGGCAGATCTGGAAGGAGCGTTAAGGACCATCTGGGATTCCGCTGCCTTTCATTTTTTCCTTGACAAAATCTCGCACTGGGGAGGTGGCATTCAGCTCTAAGTGCAGGTGCCTCACTTTTCCTGCTGCCAAGCAGCAGGAACGTGGAGTGAAAAAAATGCCAAGTCCTGGTCCCCAGAGAGCTGGTTGTAGAGCAGGAGAGAGAAGCACATATATTGCATGCAGGCACATGTATCTGCAACATGCAAGAGCCATACCTCGGTGTGACTGAATCCACGTGGCTGTGGAAACACAGTGCCTGATACCCAGAAGGCCATCAGAGAGCAGTTGAGTTAAATTGAGGAGCGGTTCATTGGGGTTTATCTACTCATGCTCCTTGGTTTTCAGGGACAACAGGAATCCCAGAGGTATCATAGGCCATCCCTACAGAACTGGAGTAAGTAGAAAGAACATAGTTTTGGAGTCAGGCGACCCTTCTGTCACTCTACTTGTGACCACATGTTGGCTGTACTTTCCAGCTTTGTGGACTTGGGCAGGTCTATTAGCTCATTTTCTCTTCTGAAAAATAGAGAGAATACCTATACATCAGGGTTCTCAAAGTGTGGTCTAAGGACATCTAGGTGTCCCCAAGACCCTTTCAGAATGTCCATCAGGTCAAAACTGTTACCATAATAACGCTAAGATGTTATTTGCCTTTTTCACTCTCAATCTCTCCCACATGGATGGTGGCATTTTCAGAGGTCACACAACGTCTGACATCACAGCAGACTGAATGCAGAAGCCGATAGGAGAGTCTAGCTGTCTCTTTGAAGCCAGACATGAAATTAATTTGCCAAAATGTAAAACAATGCCACTATTCTCCCTGTTCTATTTTTTTTTTTTTTTTTTTTTTTGAGACAGAGTCTCAAGTTGTCACTCTGGGTAGAGTGCCATGGCATAGCTCACAGCAAACTTCAACTCCTGGGCTCAAGCAATTCTCCTGCCTCCGCCTCCCAAGTAGCTGGGACTACAGGCGCCTGCCACAACCCCCAGCTATTTTTCAGTTGCAGCCGTCATTGTTGTTTGGCAGGCCTGGGCTGGATTCGAACCTGTCAGCTCAGGTGTATGCGGCTGGTGCCTTAGCCACTTGAGCCACAGGTGCCGAGCCCTATTCTTTTTTTTAACAGTTACTTTTCAGCTAGGCATGGTGGCTCATACCTGTAATCCCAGGCCTTTGGGAGGCTGAGTCAGGAGCATCTCTTGAGGTCAGGAGTTTGAGACCAACCTGGGCAACACAGCAAGATTCCCATCTCTTAGAAAAGAAATTAGCAGGGCACTGTGGCCATGCCTGTAGTCCTACCTATCAGGAGGCTGAGGCAGGAGGGTTGTTTGAGCCCCAGAGCTGGAAGCTGCAGTGAACTCTAATGATGCCACTGCACTTTACCCAGGGTGACACAACAAGATCCTGTCTCTTAAGAAAGAAAAAAATGTATGAGTGTAAATGAGTTCTGAGAACTAAAATTTGAGAATCACTTGCAGGAGATCTTTACCTCATCTGATTCTTCAATTACTTACTTATTTATTTATTTATTTATTTATTTTCAGAGACAGAATCTCACTTTATTGCCCTTGGTAGAGTACTATGGCATCACAGCTCACAGCAACCTCCAACTCCTGGGCTTGGGCAATTCTCTTGTCTCAGTCTCCTGAGTAGTTGGGACTACAGGTGCCCGCCACAATGCCCAGCTATTTTTTTGTTGCAATCTGGCCGGGGCCGGGTTTTTCTTGGTATATGGGGCCAGTGCCCTACTCACTGAGCCACAGGCGCTGCCCCTTCAATTACTTTTTGAGGCAAATGCTACAATTCCTACAGGTAAAGAGCCAGAAGATAATTTAAGTTCACTATCCCAAGATCCTACAGCCAGTGGACAGTAGAACTTGGACTTGGAACCCAGGCTTTCTGCATCCCTAGACTGTGCTCATAGCTGCAATAAGATTGTTCCTCTAATTATTATCTTTTGAAAGATTAAAATTGAGATAAAGTAGAAATTCTCAAGGATCACCGAGACTGCTGTTTTTCAGTGAGTTCGACACAGCCAACTCTTTCCCTCCAGTACTAGGCCCATCTGCAGTGCTTCCAACTACAGAAGCACATGCTTGCATTTAGACGCCTTGTTTTATTTTGTTTTGTTTTGAGACAGTTTCTATTGCCCAAGGTAGAGTGCCCTGGCATTAGCCTAGCTCACAGCAACCTCACATCCTGGGTTAAGCAATCCTCCTGCCTCAGCCTCCCAAGTAGCTGGGGCTATAGGTGCTCACCCCAACCCCCAATTAATTTTTCTGCTTTTATTAGGGATAGGGGTCTCACTCTTGCTCAGGCTGTTCTGGAACTCCTTAGCTCAAGGAATCCACCTGTCTCAGCCTCCCAGAGCCTTAGGATCACAGGTGTGAGCCACCTCACCTCCTATTTCCAACCCAAGGCCCTGTGGTCTGAAATAATAATAGAAACAATAATCACACACTGTGAGGCTTTTTGAAGTTTTTTGTTCTGATCATCTGGGAGAAAGGGAAGGAACTGCAGGCTGACCTGTTCCTTCTCACTCTGGGTACACACCCTGTGAGTGGAATTGAGGATTAATGGGTAGACTTCTTTGCTCTGTTTACAAAACTTTTCTCCCGTTTTATTTTTCATCCAGCTCAGGATCAGTGCTGAATGCTCACAAGAGACTCCCCTTAACTCCCAGCAGAACACAACAGGCCTCTCCTGATTAGTAATCTGAATTTTTGCAAATAGGATTCTGTTTTAAATACATTAGGAACATTCACTAAGTGGTCAGCCCACCCTGCAGGCTGAGTAAAGGCTGGGTGAGACAAGAGAGGCTTGGATTCCACAGAGCAAATGCTACATTTTCAGCGTTATCAGTGTCTTGAAGGCAGCATTCCAGTTCACTTGTTGCTCATTTTTCTAAAATTCTGCTGAAGGTTTTCCAAGGTAATCAGTCATTGGGAGGCTGCAGATGGAAATTATTGGAGCCCACAGATTAAGAGAAAGGATGTTTCTTTCTTCTATGACTGTTAGCAGAACTGCCCCTCTCATCGTGTTGTTTTCCCTACATCATTTGCTCATTTGTCCTTTAGTTCATCTACAGCTGGCCTGGGGGCCTGTCTGGTAGCAAGCAGGGTGCTGGGCACTGGCTGTATAGCATTGCAAGATGCAGGAGCCTAAAGGGGTTGGCTTTCCTGTTCTGGGTCACGCAGCTGCTAAGTGGGAACCTTCAGATCAATTTCAGCAGGTGCACAACAGACACCCCTTGAGTTGCATCAGCAAAGCAGAGTTGCTTGCTCATTATATATTATGAATTCTTCTAGACCAGGATCTCACTAGGGTAATTTGCCTCCTGGGGACACTGGACAATGTCTGGGGACATCTGTGGCTGTCTCACTGGGGGGTGCTCCTGGCATGGAGTGGGTGGAGGCAGGGAGGCTACTCAGCACTCTGCAGTGCCCAGGACAGTCCCACCCCAGAGAATGATAGGGCTGGAATGTCTCTAGGGCTCTGGACAGTTTCTGTCCTATGATCTTCAAACTGCAGGGGAAGCCAAATGGCTGGACTCTTTCTGGCCCCCAGAGGGCCTCGCCTCTGGGATTTTAAGGCAGAGAGTTTATTTCTACTCCTGGGTCCTCCCAGAAGCTACCTTCATGTGCTAATGGGTGGCTTTCATGTTGCCTTCAGGCTGAACTTTGATGTCAGATACCAGGCTTGGGTTTCAATTATAACTTGACACCTCGGTAAAATAAATACCCAGACTTCCCCAGGGGTGAAGACACACCTGCACAGCGGGATTGCCTCAAGGTCCCGCCACAGGTTGTAGCCCACGGTCCAAGTTCTGGAAGTCCCAGGTGCAGGGCGGGGGTTGCGTTCTCCCTCAAAGGCCCTTGAAATGCTCTCCGAAACTAGCTGGGCTTATTTTGATTGTAGTATTTTTTTCTGATGGAATGGAAACCTCAGATCGTCCAGGAGATATCGGAGGAGACAGAAATTTACCAAGCCTGAGAGGGAAAATGCAGTGTTTTCGGAGGTCAGCCCAGGACAGCAGACAGACAGGGACCTCCCCACGTGGTGTTTGTGCAGTAGAAGGATGCCAGCAACACCGGAGGTCCAGTGCACCCGGCTGCTGGGCCCTGGTGTCCCCCTCACAAGCATTTGCTTTTTCCAGCCAAGCGTGGGGCACCTGCTTCCCGGAATACCCAGTTGTCGCCTGGCGGTATCTCTTCCTCACCACCTCAGTCAGTGGAACTATGTGCTAGCACCTTCCCTTTTCCACTTTTGGAAATGCTTTCAGAAACTAGACTTTTTTTCCCCAGCTTGAAGTGAAATGGAAATTTGATCAGTTTCCATTTCTTTTACTTAAAAAAAAATCATCACAGAATATTGGCTCATTAGAAACCAGTATTTCTTCAAACTTTTATTTCATGAGCACCTTTTTTTAAGACATTCTTTTCCGGGCAGCGCCTTTGGTTCATGGGTAGGGCGCCGGCCCCATATACCGAGGGTGGCAGGTATATAGCTCAAGAGAATTGCCTAAGCCCAAAAGCTGGAGGTTGCTGTGAGCTGTGATGTTACAGCACTCTAGCGAGGGGGACAAAGTGAGACTCTGTCTCTTAAGAAAAAAAAAAGACATTCTTTTCTCAGATGCTCAGTAAAAAGAATAATGGCAGCAATGGATTTAGATACATTAGATATCTGATTATTTGGACAAAAGGTACTGAGGTACCATTATTATATAATGCTTATCTACCATAGCAGAGCAGATACAATTTATTTATTTATTTACTTACCTATTTTAGAGACAAGGTCTCACTGTGTCCTCCAGGCTAGAGTACAGTGGTGTAGTCATAGGTCACTGCAGCCTCAAACTCCAGGGCATCAAGCAATCTTCCTGCCTCAGCCTCCCCAGTAGCTAGGACTTCAGATGTTGCCATCACACCTGGCGAATTTTTAAATTTTTTGTAGAGATGGAGGTCTGTGTTTCCCGGGCTGGTCTCGAATTCTTGGGCTCAAGCAATCCTCCCACCTCAGATTCCAGAAGTGTACCATAGCATTTTTAATAGAAAATGAATCCGTTTTCTCTGAAAGCCACTATCACAGTGTACTCCCTTGAATTTTGTCTCACGATTGCAATGAGCACTGGGAAAATGCATTTGCACTTGCAATAAGATAAAAACTACAGCAAAGACCGGGTGTGGAGGCTCTTACCTATAATCCTAGCACTCTGGGAGGTTGAGGTGGGAGGATCCCTTGAGCTTAGCAGTTCGTGATCAACCTATAAAAGAGCGTGAGACCCCATCTCTACTATAAATAGAAAAATCAGCTGAGCGTGGTCATGGGCACCTGTAGACCCAGTTACTTGGGAGACTGAGGCAGGAGGATCACTTGAACCCAGGAGTTTGAGGTTGCTGTGAGCTAGGCTGATGCCACAGCACTCTAGCCTGGGGCAACAGAGTAAGACTCTTTCTTGGCTCAGTGACTATAGCTCAACCGGCTAAGGCGCCAGCCACGTACACCTAAGGTGGCGGGTTCGAATCCCCAGCCCGGGCCCGCCAAACAACAATGAC
>NW_003852424.1:15390411-15427965 GCF_000181295.1 Otolemur garnettii | reverse complement strand
CCTGAACATGCTGAGCTAGGCCTAGTGTTTTCTGCACATTTCGGCAGATCTTGGAGAGGCAATACTGGAACTCCTCGTCACAGTCATTCTTGCTTTTGCCACAGGTCTCATAGCACCTGTCATGCTGGTTGCAACACTTTGTCAGGGAAGGGATCCCAATGTTAAGCTGCAAGAAACATATGAACACCAAACAGTGGAGAGCCACATCCATTCGGCGGGGAGGGTTTGTAACCGTAACGCGGGAAAGGTTTAGATCCGTCACTGCACTTATACTGGCAGAGCCCGTCCTCCCCTCCTAGAAAGTCTAAGGCGGCGTTCAGGTAGGTGTCTATCTTATGGACGCCGTTCCGGATGGTCTTCAGGGTGGCCCTCCAGTCGGTGGTCTGGGCCTGCTCCTGGCATCTGACCCCGGCGGGCAGCAGGAGCAGCAGGAGGGTGAGCGCGGGCCGCGGGAGCAGGGCCATCCGCGCAGCGCCGGGCTCCTCGGGTCCCCGGTGCCGGGCGAGCCCCCAAGGAGCCCCTGGGACGCCCTAAGCGGCGGCGCGGGCCCCGGGCTCTGCGGCTGCCGCCGGCTCCATGCCCACGCCTCCTTCCCGGCCGACCCGCGCAGCCCTCCGCGGCCTCCACAGAACCGCCTCTCTACCTAATTTTTTAATGTAAAATCATTAAATTCAAAGAGGAAAACAATTTTAAGAGACACATCAGGCTCAGCGCCTGTGGCTCAGGTGGCTAAGGCGCTAGCCACATACACCTAAGGTGACGGGTTCGAATCCAGCACGGGCCACCAAACAACAATGATGGCTGCAACCAAAAAATAGCTGGGGATTGTGGCAGGCGCCTGTGGTCCCAGCTACTTGGGAGACAAGGCAAGAGAATCGCTTGAGCCCAGGAGTTGGAGGTTGCTGTGAGCTGTGATGCTACAGCACTCTACCCAGGGGGGGATAGCTTGAGGCGCTGTCTCAAAAAAAAAAAAAAGAGAGACACATCAAATATCTTGGTGCTATTTGTTTCATAAAGATACTTTAAGAAACTCCTTAATTGTTCACCTTTGGAGACTGCCAGGGAACTAACTCATTATGGGGAAACCTGAGGTTCCAGTTATGAAGATTTCTGGAGTGACATTCTCTTTATGGACAACCCCTGAAATTCTAACACCACAGATAAATTGTGTATCTGTTTATACTCTGTGTGTATAGCTGTGCTTTATGAATAATAAGAAAGTGTGTTTCACCTCCTTGTGAATTGGCTTTTGCCCTGTTGAGAATGTCCTTATAATCATACAGGAGGGAGAAAGTAGAAATCTCCATTCTGAAATCCCCAAATTAATCGTTGCTGGGAGTGTCGGGTGGGTGGGAATTGATTTCTTACCAAGTTGGTGAAGAGAGGAACAGTTTGGGTCTAAATTTGCCAAATGATTTTGATTATGAGTTCTTGGGCAATTTTCTCTGTTTTCCTGCATTACTGCTTTCTCCTTTTATATAGCGGAATAATAACCACATGTTGTACACAGTCGTTGTGAGCATTGAATCTCAGTGTTGATGGACAAGGCTGAATGGAGGCCCTGAGAGGAGTAAGTAGATGCTGCTTCAGCTGGGTGTGGTGGCTCATGCCTATAATCCCAGCACTTTGGGAGGACAAGGCAGGAGGATCCTTTGAAGCCAGGAGTTTGAGACCAGCCTGTACAACACAGCAAGACCCCATCTCTACAAAATATAGAAAAATTAGCCAGACATGGAGGCCAAGGTAGGAGGATCACTTGAGCCCCAGGGTTGGGCCTGAGCAACAGAGACCTTGTCTCTGGAAAAAACGTTATTTTTATGTTTCTTTTTTTTTTGGAGACAGAGCCTCAAGCTGTCGCCCTAGGTAGAGTGCTATGGCATCACAACTCACAGTAACCTCCAACTCCTGGGCTCAAGTGATTCTCCTGCCTTCGCCTCCCAAGTAGCTGGGACTCCTGGTGCCCACCACAACGCTCGGCTATTTTTTGGTTGCAGCTGTTGTTGTTTGGTGGGTCCAGGCTGGATTTGAACCCTCCAGCTCAGGTGTATGTGGCTGGTGCCTTAACTGCTTGCACCACAGGTGCCGAGCCTGTGTTTCCATTTTTATTCAACAGTAAATTTAGGCAGATTTTCTACTGATTTGACAAGAATCCTAGTGTTAGGAATTGAATTGTGTACCCTCAAAAAAGACATGTTGGAACCCTGATCCCCTAGTACTCAGAATGTGACCTTATTTGGAGGCAGGATGTCTACAGAAGTGGGAAGTCCCCAGCGTGGACTACATGACTGATGTCCTTATAAAGGAAGTCAGGACACAGACAGGCTCCTGGGAGATCAGCACCTGAGGAGGAAGGCAGATCGGAGTGACACGTCTACAAGTCAAGAAGATTAAAGACCACCAGGAAACCCAGAGAGGCTGGAGGGAGATGTGGAGCAGATTCTGTCCCAGTAAAAGCACATATAGTAAGAATAAGATAGAGTCTGTCAGGCTAGGGCAGACAAGACCCAGCTGGTCTGGTCAGTTTAGGCCCTGCCTGACCTTCATCCCCATCTCCCATTCTTACTGTTTTGTAAACTTAGCTCCTACCCTAAGAATAGTGTAGGTGGATTGATCTACGAGATTAATTTTTGAATTGGAATGCTGTAATAGGTCACTGAGTTATGCTGATTATTATTTGGAATAGGGGTTGGTGTGGTCTTTACTTTGAACTTTCATGTATAAAACTATAATTTTGGAAATGGAAGAACAGAACAGTCTTGGAGAGGCTACTCTCCGTGTTCTCCAGAATCCCAGCCTTCTGACTAATAAAATGTGGTGGACCTATCCCTGTCTCTGCATATTGGCTGACAGTGACAGGCAGCCAGACCCTCTTCATCTGCTAACACCAGTCCCCAGGACCCAACCTGCCAACACCCTGACTTTGGATTTGCAGCCTCCAGTACTAAATCAGTTTCTGTTGTTTAAGCCACCCAGTGTGTAGTATTTTATGGAGGCCACAGAGAACTAATTCAACTAGAATCCAACTTTAATTTTATTATATTTACCCCAACTCTAACACCAAATATCTAAGATCCAGACCAAGTGTGGTGGCTCATGCTTGAAATCCTAGCACTCTGGGTGGCTGAGCTCAGGAGTTCAAGACCAGCCTGAGCAAGAGTGAGACCCTGTGTCTACTGAAAAAAAAAAGAGAGAGAGAAAGAAACTAGACTGGCATTGTGGCAAGTATCTATAGTCCCACCTACTCAGAAGGCTGAGGCAAGAGTATGGATTGCTTGAGCCCAAGAGTTTGAGGTTGCTGTGAGCTATGATGCCATAGTACTCTACACAGGGTGACTGTGAGACTTTGTCTCAAAAAAAAAAAAATCTAAGACCCAACTCTCACTATGGAACAAGGCTCAAGGCTGTTCCACTCCTCATCGTGGAGGTTCTGCTGGTTGTACTCAAGTTACCGTGTTCTAAGTCAGCTCAGGCATAGCTAGGAGCCCTTCCATAGGCAGCTTTGCTGGGGGGGTGGCTCCCATGTCCGTAGTTGTGGTCCAGAGGATATCTGGGCGGGATACAGAAATTATGACAACACTAGACATAGGCCATCTGCAACATCTCTTTTTTCTTACATCCCTCTTTTGAGCACCAGCATGTAAAAATCTTTTTATTCTTCCCAGGATGATATTTACAGTCTCTATCACTGTGATCATCAGCTGCCACTTCTGATATCTCTCCCTTCTTCACTGGGATGGGGATATGACAGAGCACACTGGGACCAAATGGCCTTCTTGAAAACAAAGGGATGCCTGTGTGAAGCACATGTAAAATGATCCTTACAGAAATCTTATTTACATGCATCACATTTTAGTGGAAGGAAATCTAGCTGTGTGCATTTTTTTTTCTGAATAATGCTTCCCCAAATTAGGAAACTCCGTTATGAGCAGTGTTCAAAACACAGGTGGGCGTTATGCATCATCTGGCTCTCGTGAGGGACTCTGGCAGCTGTGAGGGCAAGTGGGAGGTGGCTGAGATGGGTCAGCAAGAGCCCCTCTCCATAAACTTCCCAGGAGAGGAAGGTGACAAGAGGGATGACCCAGGGACCCGCACAGTGTCGAAGACCCACTGTACCCATGGCACATAGCGGCAAACCACCATCTGCAGCCCCTCTAGCATCTAAGCGTGGTTGACTGGTCAGAGAGCAGCTCAGCCCCCCAATTTTTTTAAATTAAAAAATAGATTTGGCTCAGCGCCTGTGGCTCAATGGCTAAGGCGCCAGTCACATACACCTAAGGTAGCGGGTTCGAATCCAGCCCGGGCCTGCCAAACAACAATGATGGCTGCAACCAAAAAATAGCCGGGCGTGGTGACGGGCGCCTGTGGTCCCAGCTACTTGGGAGGCTGAGGCAGGAGACTGGCTTGAGCCCAGGAGTTGGAGGTTGCTGTGAGCTGTGATGCCAGGGCACTCTACCCAGGGGGACAGCTTGAGGTTCTGTCTCAAAAAAAAAAAAATTTGACAGTTGTCACCATCACTCTTGTAGTCTAACCTCTGACACCAGGGAAACTCTCTAGGCTTTTCCTGTGGACACATGCATACTCCCATAGATGAGTGTAGAGCAAAACTCAGTGCATTGTAAATTGGGGATCCCCAGCTTCCTTTTACATTTTGTTAGTTTAATTTTTTAAATTCTTAATGGGTGTGTAACAGTCTCAAGCCTAGCTAAGGGAGTCCCCGGTACCCTGGGTGAAGAGGATGTCAATTCATGGTGGTTTTGTTTCTGGAAGCCAGATGGGTGGGGTCACATTTTGACTTCGGGCTCTGGGTTCTGTGCCACTTTGGTGAGAATAGGTCTGTGATTACCCCCCTTCTCCCCATCCACGTCCAGCCCAGCCCCACAGCAGTGTCCTTGTGCTCTCTGCACAGCTAGACTTCCCTCCTAGTTTCTTCCCCTGAGCATCAAGCACCTATGAGGGTGCTGGTCTTTTTTATTTTTTTTTTAATGTATGTAACATTGTTTTTGTTATACTAAAATATACATGACATGAAATCTACCACTCTGACCATTCTTAAGTGCACAGCTCAGCAGCATCAAGCACACTTACACTGCCGTGCAGCCATCACCACCCTCCGCCTCCAGAACATTCTCATCCTCCCACACTGATATGCTGCCCCCATGAAACACTAACTCCTACCCTGCCCCAGTCCCTAGGACCCAACATTCTACTTTCTGTCTCTGTGACTCTGAGGACTCTAGGGACCTCCTGTGAGTGAAATCAGGAGGTCCTGATTTATCCATTTGTATCTGCTTCTCTCATTGAGCACCATGTCTTCAAGGTCCATCCATGTTGCAGCCTGTGTCAGAATTTCCTTCCTTTCTTAAGCCTAAATAATATTCCATTGCATATATAGACTACATCGTATTTATCCATCATTCATTGATGGATATGGGTTGCAGCCACCTTTTGGCTAGTATGAATCCTGCTGCTATGAACGTGGGTGTACAGTATCTCTTCAAGACCCTGCTTTCAGTTCCTTTGGGTATGTATCCGGAAGTGGCACTGCTGGTAATTCTATGTTTAACTCTTTGAGGAACCTCCAAATTGCCATCCATAGCAGCTGCACCATTTTATATTCCCGCCAGCACTGACAAGTGTTCCGACTTCTCTACACCCTCATCAACACTTTCTGGGGTTTTGAGAGTTTTGTTTTTGATTTGTTTTTTGTTTGTGTGTGTGATATATATTTTTTAAATAACAGCCATCCTAATGGATGCGAGGTGGTATCTCATTGTGGTTTTGATTTGCATTTCCCTGATGATCAGTGATGTTGAACAAATTTTCATATGCTCATTGACCATTTGTGTATGTTCTTTGAAGAAACTTCTATGAAAAAAAAAGAGAAATGTCTATTCACGTCCTTTGCCCATTTTTAAATTGTGTGTCTTGTTGCTGTTTAGTTGTAGGAATTCTTTATATATTCTGGCTATTAACCCCTTTTCAGATATATAATTTGCTGATGTTTTATCCCAATCCATGGGTTGCTTGGTTGATAGTGTCTTTCTTTCTTTCTTTCTTTCTTTCTTTTTTTTTTTTTTTTGAGACAGAGTCCAGTCTATGAAAATTAAGAAATGGCTATGTAGGAAGGTGGTCAACTATGGAGGTTCTACTGTATTGTTTTGTAGAGATGGGAGGGTTTTGCTGTGTGGCCCTGGCTAGTCTCAAACTCTTGGCCTCAAGTGATCCTCCTACTTTGGCCTCCCAAAGTGCTAGGATTATAGGCATGATCCACCTCACCTGGCTGATAGTGTGGGTTTTTTTTTTTTATCTTTTTTTTATTATTATTAAATCATAGCTGTGTATATTAATGCAATCATGGGATAAAATGTGCTGGTTTTACATACAATTTGAAATGCTTTCATCAAACTGGTCAACATAGCCTTCATGGCATTTTCTTTTTTCTTTTTTTTTTGAGACAGAACCTCAAGCTGTCCCCCTGGGTAGAGTGCGGTGGCATCACAGCTCACAGCAACCTCCAACTCCTGGGCTCAAGTGAGTCTCCTGCCTCAGCTTCCCAAGTAGCTGGGACCACAGGTGCCCGCCACAATACCCAGCTATTTTTTGGTTGCAGCTGTCATTGTTGTTTGGCAGGTCTGGGCTGGATTCGAACCCACCATCTTAGGTGTATGTGGCTGGCGCCTTAGCCCCTTGAGCCATAGGCGCCGAGCCATGGCATTTTCTTAGTTATTGTGTTAAAACATTTATATTCTACATTAGTAAATTTCACATGTACCCTTGTAATGATAGTGTGTTTTGATGCATAAACATTTTTTAATTTTAATGTGGTCTAATTTATTTATTTTTTTCTTTTGCTGCCTCTGCTTTTAGTGTCCTATCCATGAAGTACATGCCCTTGATACAATGTGATGAGAAGGGCACTTCACCTGAGGGGGCTTTTTCCTCAAAACCCAAATCCCCAGTCTAATTATGAGAAAAAACAGAAAAATCCCAATTAAGGGCATTCTACAATTCCTGATCAGTCCTCCAGATTGTCCATCATCTAAAGTAAGGAAAGTTTGAGAAACTGTTATATCCAAGAGCAGACTAAGGAGACATGACAACCGTCTTAGTATGTGTCCAGGGAAACAGAACCAGTAGGATAGATGGAGGAGAGGCAAAAAGGGAGGGAAGGAGACAGAGAGAGAGGAAGAAAGATTATGAGGAATTGGCTCACACAATTATGGAGACTAACAAGTGCCAAGATCCCCAGTCAGCAAGCTGGAGACCCAAGAAAACAATGGTATAAATTCAAGTTCCAAGTCTGAAGGCACGAGAAGACCAACATCCTAATTCAAAGACAGTCAGACAAAGTGAGCAAATTCTCCCTGCCTAGGGCCAGGTGTGGTGGCTCACACCTATAATCCTAGCACTCTAATAGGCTGAGGCAGGAGGATCTCTTGAGCTCAGGAGTTGGAGACCAGCTTGAGCAGGAGAGAGATCCTGTCTCTACTAAAAAAAAAAAAAGTAGAAAAAATTAAGCAGGCTTGGTGGTACTTGCCTATAGTCCCAGTTACTTGGGAGGCTGAGGCAGGAGGATCGCTTGAGCCCAGGAGTTTGAGGTCACTGTGAGCTAGGCTGATGCCATGGTGCTCTAGCCTGGGCAATATAGTGAGACTCTGTCTCAAAAAAAAAAAAGAGAGAGAGAGAGAAATTCTCCCTTTTCAGCCTCTTGACACAGAACCACCCAGAATCATGTTTAACCAAATATCTGGGAACCCGGTAGGCCAGTCAGGTTGGGACATAAAAATTGACCATCACAATCAGGTGTAGTGACTCACACCTGTAATCTTAAGCATTCTGGGAGGCCTAGGCAGGAAGATTGCTTGAGGCCAGGAGTTCAAAACCAGGCTGGGTAAAGAACAAGACCCTGTCTCTACTAAAAGGAATTTTAAAAATTAGCTGGGCGTGGCCATTGCCTGCAGTCTCAGCTACTCAGGAGACTGAGGCAGGAGGATTACTCAAGTCCAGGAGTTCAAGACCACAGTGAGCTATGATTGTGCCCTCCAGTGTGAATGACAAAGCAAGACTCTGTCTCAAAAACAAAAATAAAAACAAAAGAAAGAAAGAAAGAAAAAGGAGGGAAGAAGGAACAACACAAGAAGAGTAGGTAGGATGTTGGTCCCTGCCAAAGAAGGCGATGGTGTTTGGAGAGCCGTTGTGCCTTCCTCTCTACTTCAGGGTGTGTTTGAAATTTTCCACTCCGGATTTTGAGGAGAGAGAGATTAAAAAACAACAACAGCATCAGGACTTTCAGTGACTGATTCCAGCCACCCCTCTCCTCTCAACCTGGGTGGCCACAGGGTCACTTCTTACCACTGTGGTGCTCAGTTCTTTTTTAATGTTTACCCCATGCTGAGTTTTTTTACTTTTTTGTGACCTCAGCTATGGGTTAGAAAGGGTGTTTGTTTTCTTTAATCTGGTCTCACTTGGGTTTTGCAGGAGGAGAAGTTTAAAGTGACGTAGTCTGCCCGTATTGCTAGAAATAAAAATCCTATGACCAAGGAAAACTTTCTTTTTTAAAAAAATGTTGTGCTAATACTTTTCAGCTTTCTTTAAAAAAAAATTTAACAGTTGTTTTTGGCTGCCATTTTTTAGTCAGTGTGATCAGTCTCCTTCATTGTTTTTAACAAGGGCATTCCAATGCATGGACATACAAGAATGATTTTCCTGTGTTCAAATAATGGTGTAGCAAAAACATCATTGTACCCATAACTCTGTGAACTAGTCTGAATATCTCAGAAGGTAAATTCTTGAAAGCAGAAATGCAGCTTCAGACGATATTTGCATTTAAAAATCTTTGAGTTATTGATGATAGATAACCTTCCACAAAGTTTGTACCAACTTGAACTCCTATCAGCAGTGAATGAGTGTCTGCCCTGCCATTATGGTTAGTAACTAAGTTTACAAGTTTTGCCAGCCAGTTATGTGAAAAACAGTATCCTTTGATGTTTTGTTTTTTGAGACAGAGTCTCAAGCTGTCACCTTGGGTAGAATGCTGTGGTGTCATCGCTCATAGCAACCTTCAATTCTTGGGCTCAAGTCATCTTCTTGCCTCAGTTTTTTTATTTTTAGAAAAAGAGACGGGGTCTTGATTTTTGCTCAGACGGGTCTCAAACCATGAGCTCCAGCAATTGACCTGCCTTGGCTTCCCAGAATGCTAGGATTACAGGCGTGAACCACTATACTGGCCCTCTTTGATGTTTTAAACTTCGTTTACTTGGTTATCAGGGAGATTGGTCACCTTTTCTTTTCTTTTCTGGCTGTTAGTATTTTTTTTTAAACAAGTAACTGTATATCCTCTATTTTTCTACTGAGTTTGTTTCTTTTTGATTCATAGGTGCTCTTTATATATGATGAGCTCTAATACTTTGTCTATTATATATGCTGTGACTATTTTTTCCATCTTGTTATTTTCTTTTTATTGGCTTTATGGCTTTCACGCACCTGAAGTACCTGATGTATAGAAGAGAATTCACTTTAGTCTTGAGTCTTGGTGTAGACTTTTCCCCTACATTGGTTCTTTAGTTGAATAGCCTCTGCAGGGAGTTAGGAGAGAGACAAACTCAAGGTTGCCTCCTTGGTCCTCCTTAACTTTTCCCTTTAGAAGAATTAATAACTTTTTTTTCAAATTATAAAAGCAATGACACACTAGAAAATCTTGAAAATACCAAAAGGTTTAAAGGAGACAGAAATAATCCTGCATGTGTTGTTGATATCTTATAGGAGAGAAAACAAGACAGAGAGGAGGCAAGCTAGTATGTTGGCAAATAGTATTGGCAAGTAGGAGTTCTCTTTACAAATCTCATAAGAAATGGCAAGGAGGCTCGGCGCCTGTGGCTCAAGCGGCTAAGGCGCCAGCCACATACACCTAAGGTAGCGGGTTCGAATCCCCAGCCCAGGCCCGCCAAACAACAATGACAGCTGCAACCAAAAAATAGCCAGGCGTTGTGGCGAGCGCCTGTAGTCCCAGCTACTTGGGAGGCTGAGGCAGGAGACTCACTTGAGCCCAGGAGTTGGAGATTGCTGTGAGCTGTGATGCCATGGCACTCTACCCAGGGGGATAGCTTGAGGCTCTGTCTCAAAAAAAAAAAAAAAAGAAATGGCAAGGAGGGGTGATTATTTTTAACTTCTGCATCATTGGTTCACACAAGCCTTTGAATGTGGAATGCTTGTTTGCAAGTCGAACATACTGCATGAGAAGGTTCTCTGACAGACAGTGAGTTGCTAGGTTACTGAGAGCATCAGGAGCCAGGGAACAACGTACTTAGACTCGTGCTCAACTTTGAAAAATAAAATAAGTATTGACATTTTTAAAAGAACAAGAAAAATAATTGAACTTGAGTATTGAAATGAAATTACTGAAGTCTTTAATTCTAGTTGCACTTCTACCATTTCCTCTGTGTGTGTGTATGGATAAATGGGTAGGAGGATGGATGGATATACATCTAGATATCAGCTTTAAATGTTCACACAATTCTGCCATTTCTAAGCCTCAGTTTCATCTACAAAGTATAAATTATGTACCTGATAGAAAAGTTAAAGACCAAGATCTTTTTTTGTATGTGTGTGTGTGAGACAGACTCTCAATCTATCGCTGAGGCTAGAGTACAATAGTGTCAGCCTAGCTCACAGCAACCTCAAATTCTAGGGCTCCAATGATCCTCTTGCTTCAGTCTCCTGAGTACCTGGGACTACAGGTGCCAAACGCAATGCCTGGCTAGTTTTTCTATTTTTATTTTTGTTAATTTTTTTTTTCTTTTTGAGGCAGAGTCTCACTTTGTCACTCTTGGTAGAGTGCCATGGAGTCATAGCTCACCGTAACCTCAAACTCTTGGGCTTAAGTAATTCTTTTAAGAATCCCAAGTAGCTGGGATTACAGGCACCTACCACAACACCTGGCTATTTTTAGAGACAGGATCTTGCTTTTGTTCAGGCTGGTCTTGAACTCCTGAGCTCAAGTAATTCACCTGCCTCAACCTCCAAGAATGCTAGGATTACAAGCATGAGCCACAGCATCCAGCCAATGATATTATTTTTTAATGATGCTTTGAAAAAACAATTCATTTGAAAATTCTATTTGGATAAAGGGCCCAACCTCTTTTTTTTTTTTTAGAGACAGAGTCTTACTTTGTCACCCTTGGTAGACAGCCATGGCATCACAGCTCACAACCTCCAGCTCTTGGGCTTAGGTCATTCTCTTGCCTCAGCCTCCCAAGTAGCTAGGACTATAGGCACCTGCCACAATGCCTGGCTACTTTTTGTTGCAGTTTGGCTAGGGCCAGGTTTGAACCCATTACCCTCCATATATGGGGCCAGTGCCCTACTCACTGAGCCACAGGTACTGCCCAGGGCCCAACCTCTTAATAATGTTGTTACCTATCATTTATTTTCTAACAGTTTTATTGAGGCACAATTTATATTCTATATAATTGACTCATTTTAAGTGTATAATTCAGTGGGTTTTAGTATATTTAACAAATTTATAAGCATCACCACTATCTAATTCCAGAACATTCCTATCATTCCGAAGCCTGTCCCCTTTAGCAGTCAATCCCCATCCCTTTCCCAGCCCCTGGTGACCATGAATTCATGTCTCATCTCTGTGGATCTGCCTGTTCTGGACATTTCACAAAAATGGGATCTCACACTATGTGTCCTTCTGTGTCTGCTTCTCTCACTGAGCTCGATGTTTCTGGAGCTCACCCACATTGTAGCCTGTATGCAGTGAAGTTTTAAATGCTCACAGACTTAACAGGCCCAGGGATGCTAAATCAATCCATGGCCTGAACACGGAGTGAGCCTGAACACCAGTTCAAACAGCAGAGGTGGGAACGGTGTGGGAAGGTCAAAGTACCTGCAGAGGAATTTGAGGACCTGCAGGTGAAGGGACTCCAGAGTTGGACAGCTCCAGGGGACCACAAGGGATGGCTGACATCACACCTGAACAACCAGGAAGGGAGATGGAACCGTGAAGCCATGCAAGAGAGTGAGGAGGGAGAAGAATGTGGTTTCCCCCAAAAGATGACCACCTGGTGGAGTTTAGCGGGACCAACCATCCGGGTTTGCCATGTTGGAGGACTCAAAGAGTTCAAACCCGGCAATCCTGGGCAAACCAGGATGGATTGGTCTCCCTGAATCTGGAGTTCCCACGACTCAGCCAAGGTTAGATGCGTCAGCAGGAGGTTTGGAATGAAGGTCAGAGGAGGATGGGGAAAAAATACAGCCCCTGACAAGAGAACGTTCCACAGAGCTGGCGTCCAGCTGCCGCCGCCCTCAGCTCCTACCCTATTCCCAGCTAGAGGAATGGGCCCTTTTGACCGCCCTGCCTCGCTCTGTGCAATTCACCAGCTGTTGACTTAAAAAAAAAAAACAAACCTTATGACGTGCTTTCAGAGGCCTGTTTACTACCTGTCCCTTTGGTCGTGGTTTATCTCAGTGTGACTTTTTAATCTGATGCCCTTCTGGTTGTCCCCAGGGGGCTGATTAGGATGTAAAGCCCAGTTGCAATTCAACAGGACTCCCGGCTCTCCCTTAGGAGAACAAACAACATTGTCACACACACCCGACCACCCCCACCACCCCAGCTTAGGAAAATAGTTTGTGCTCTAGAGACCCGAGGTTTCTAAGCAGCCTGTTCAGAGTAGCACCAATACTGTACAGCATGTACCCACCAATCTCTTGCACCAGAGCCTGCCCTTTGCAAATAAATGGATGGTTTTCCTTCTTCCTTTTCAATATGGAGTTTCTTGTTATATTATATTTCCTTTCCTTGCCCAGTTGCCTTGGCTAGGACTTACAGTGTGATATCGAGTAGAAGCAGCCAGAGTGGGCATCCCTGTCTTGTTCCTGGTCTTAAAGGAAGTGCTCAGACGTGCACCATTGAGTATGATGGCAGTGGTGGGGTTTTAGTGCCTACCCTTAATCACATGCTAGAAGTTCCCTTCTAGTCCCAGTTGGTTGAGTGTTTTTATCCTGAATGGTGTTAAATTTTGTCTGCACCTACTGAGATTTTCCTGTGGGTTTTGTCCTTATTCTATCACTAATGGGTATTACATTGATTGTCTTTCGGATGTTAAACCAACCTTACATTCCTGGGACAAATCCCACTTAGCCATGGTTTTAATCTTTTTTCTATATTGCTAGATTCAGCTTTCTGTTGTGTGTTTTTTTTTTTTTTAAAGACACTGGATGTTTTATCAGTAAACTGGGGAAGGGATGAGGAAGAAGCAGGTATGGCTAAAAGGGGTAGCATGAGTGGGTCTTGGGCTTGGTTTTTGCAGTGGGGACATGAATCCACAAGTGTGCTTAGCTTGTCCAGAATGACACACTTGGGTATGCATATAACCTGGGCACATCTGAAAATAAATTCTATAGACTGTATAGGTGTCAATTTTCCCTGGTTGTTATGGACTAAATATGTGTGCCCCCCCCCCCATTTCACATGCTGAAGCCCTGCTCCACAATGGGACTGTACTAGGAGGTAGGGCCTTTGGGAGGTGACCAGGTTTAGATGAGGTCATGACGATGGGGACTTCATGATAGGATTGATGTCCTTATAAGAAGAGTAAGAGACAAGCTCTCTCTTTCTCTCCACCTTGTGAGACACAGTGAGACACAGGTGGCTGCCATCCACAAGCCAGGTGGAGAGGCCCCACCAGACACCAATCCTGCTGGCACCCTGATCCCAGACTTTCAAACTCTAGAACTCTGAAAAATAAATTTTGTTGCTTAAGCCACACAGTCTGTGGCATTTTGTTATGGCATCCTGAGCTTCCTGAGCTAAGACATTGGTTATGATATTAAGTAAAATCATGCACTGGGGGAGGCTAGTGAGGGCCCCACAGGACACCTGTGCATTGTTTTTTGCAACTTCCTGTGAATCTATGCTTATTATAGCTTGACATTTCAAACTACAAAGTGTTTTTAGTGTAGAAATTAAAAAAAGAAACCACACTGGTGAACTGATTGACAGTGGTCAAAGCCACTTAAATCCTTGGCCCAAGCCCAGAGGGCAGAGCTGACCCCAGGGTAGCCCTGTGCATGATAGGCAAACAGAACTCTTTGCAGCAGACCTTGGACAGGCTCCAGATTGTGCTGGAAGCTTCTGTCCAGTATCAGCACACCTGAGATTCTAGATGCCTGTAGTCACTTATAAGCAGGTGGCTTAGCTTATCATGTCCAGAGACCCTGAAGCAGCTCCCTCCTTCCCCACCCAGGTCCCCAGCTCCCAGGTGTATAGACTGTGTTCTCCACACAGGTCCCCAAAGTAAAAACGAGTCTCTGTGTTAATTACACCCCCTCCCCACATACTCAGCCTCTGTCCCTCCAAAATATCCATCTCCATCTTCAAGGTACTTCACCCTCCCTAGACTAAACCAGGCACCCTGGTGTGCTGATTGGTGGCTGTCCAAATTTTCCCTTCAGTTTCTGATTCTTCTCTGAGAAGGTTCCCTGCTTCTCCCAGCAACTTCCAGGTCCATCCGTGAGAGAGGGATAGGTCTGATCTGCGCTTCCCTGAGCCCTGGCTGGGTCTATGCAGCCCTGTTTGGCCTCAGGAATGAGCACATTGATAAGAATCAGCAGAGACTCTTGTTTTTCTCAGTGTTGGTGAATGAGGAACAAGACCTACTCCTTCTGTAAGGGCAAGATCTTGGGCACCTGTCCAGCCATGTGAGAGAGTTTTAGATGTCTGTGGTTCAGAAGCTACAGACGTGTCATTAGGGGCCCATGGGGTGAAATGCAATTGCCTGGGGACCATCACCTCCTTGTTTCTGGAATGGGTGGCCCACTTCACCTATGTGCTTGTTGCTTTCCATGAGTCACTATCTCCAGGCAATCTCTGTGGACAGAACTGAGGAATATGTATGCATGAACATATTTGCATAAGATCATGTGTGCAGGCTCGGCACCTATGGCTCAACTGGCTGGGGCGCCAGCCATGTACACCTAAGGTGGCGGGTTCGAATCCCCAGCCCGGACCCGCCAAACAACAATGACGGCTGCAACCAAAAAATAGCCGGGCGTTGTGGTGGGCGCCTGTGGTCCCAGCTACTTGGGAGGCAGAGGCAAGAGACTCGCTTGAGCCCAGGAGTTGGAGGTTGCTGTGAGCTGTAATGCCACACCACTCTACCCAGGGGGACAGCTTGAGGCTCTTTCTCAAAAAAAAAAAAAAAAATCATGTGTGCATTGTGACTATTTTTATTCAGTGCTATCTATGTATCTATCTGTTATCTACCTGCCTTACTGTCTATCCATGTCCCTATCTGGTCTATCTATCTATCTATCTATTGCATGCCTACCCACCTATCTTGTATGTCTGTCTACCTCTCTGGTATATCTACCTGTCCGTCTAGTATGTCTATCCACCTATCTTGTATGTCTGTGTATCTGTTTATCTAGCTATCTTGTATGTATATCTATCTAGCTGTCTTGTGCATATATCTACCTATCTAGTATGTCTGTCTACCTATCTTATATGTCTATCCACCTATCTTGTCTGTCTAGCTGCCTACTATCTACCTACCTATTAGGTAGAGCACTTCAACTTGTTCACTCATCTGCTCAGTGAAAGCAACCTGTCAGCCTCGTCAGCTGTCTCCCCCACTGCCTCTGCCCCAGTGCCCTGTCATCTTGCTAAAGTCCCTCTGTGAGCCCCTCTCCCTGAGCCCTGCTCAGCATCTCTGGGTGCAGCTTCCCAGCCCCCTTCACTACCAGGTTGGGGGGACCCCTCCATGTCAGGAAGCAGAGATGAGGCCACCTAGATTGTTCCATTCCTAAATGCAAAACCTGTAATGAGAAACTGCAGTTGCAAAGACAGCAAAGTGAGCTGCTGATAGTAGTGTCCACTGAGTAGGCCACAGGCCACATGCTCACACTGAGGCCGGGAGGTGGAAACGGATCTCACCGAGCTCCTGCCCCAGAGGCCTTCAGCAAGAAGCCCCTTGATGTCTGGGCAGAGGAGTCAGCACCTCTGAATTTTCAGGAAAGGAAAATATACCAGCCACCACCCCCCCAACCCCCGCCATCATCAGCCAGCCCAAGCCGGTGGGCAGGTTACCCTTCCTCTCTGGCACTCTTTCTGACTCATGTCCCCCTATCCTATGTCCCTCTGAGCCTAATGCTGAGCATCAGTCTCACTCCCTCGCCAACTCTGCCTGGGGTCACCAGCATCCCCAGCCTTGGTTTCCGATGTCTCTCATCCTCACTGTGATCCTGTCACAGGGCTTCGGGGAGGACGGGCAGCCACCCAGCAGTGCTTCTCAATGGTGGCTGGAGTGTGGTTGTCACATTGGGGGTAGCTCCCCGCGTGGAGTGAGTAAAGGCAGGGACACTGCTCAGCACCTGCAATGCCCTGGACAGCCCCACCCCAGGGAGCAATCTGACCCCAATGTCTACAGGGCCCAGGGACAGAGACTGTGTTAATTATTTGGAAAAATAGAGTCCAATCCCTGCTCACACTGGACACCAGAATGAGATCCCAATGGGCGGACAGTTCAGACCAGGTGACCCCCAGCTCCTGGGACTCTCCTCCCCTCTCCCTTCCCACCCAGGGTGTGGATTTAAGTGTATGTGGCCTCCGAGGCCTCAGCAGGGCAGGTAATCGTGAGATGCAGTTTTCTTGGGATTCATGGACTCCCTGAACCCAGGGGTTTCACCTGGGGTGATCCTGTCCCCAGGAGACACTGTCTGGGGACATCTATGGTTGTCACGACTGGGAGTTGCTCCTGGCATAGGGCGAGTGGAGGCAGAGATGCTGCTGAGCACTCTGTAGTACCCATGATGGCATCCCCCTGCCCCCTGAGATCTGATGTACACAGTGCTGGGTACCCTGGCTAAGGTGAAACCCCTGATAAGAAGACATCTGTGTGTCATAATGACCAGTCACAGGGTAACCCATGTGGTTGTGAGCTCTGTTTTCTGAGCCAGTCAGATGTCTGCTGGGAGCTGCTGGAGCCTGAGCGGTTCTGCTCTTTCTCATCTCAGCCAGGGGATTGGCACAATGCTGGCTTATAACTTTCTGTAAAATTCATGAACCCCACAGTGACTCAGCCTGAGCCATCAGGGGAAGCTGCCAGCATATCCCTTCCCCAAGCTGGTGGTGCCTCCTGTTGTCGTAACCAGGCTGTCCTCGCTGTTCCCAGGGCCTGGCGTCACATCTGACAGCTCCCTTGGGCCCCAGGAACTTTCCCAGACCTCTGCAGCAATGTCTCCACAGCTGGGATTCCCATCAGCAGACATGGCCTCCCGAGGAGCCGCCTGTCCTCCTGCCTGGGCCCCGTGAGAGACTGGGAGCTCTCCCCAGGCAGGAGAAGCCTCACAGGGCACACATGCACAGGTGAGGTCCTAGAAGGGGGAGAGACCCCAGATCTTGATCTGAGAATAGTCTGGTCCAAGCAGAGACTTATACACATGCTCAGGGAGGACCTGATGACACATGTGCAGCCAGCACATTCCCAAGATCTTACTGCCACCGTTGCAAGTTTCTGCGGTGCTGCCTCTAATCCAGCAGTCCCCAACTGGGGCCACCCTCACCCAGAGGACTCTGGATGAGGTCTGGAGATATTTGTGGTTGTTACGCTGGGGGGTGCTCCTGGCATGGTATGGGTGGAGGCAGGGACATTCCTTAGCACCCCACAGTGCCCAGGACAGTCCCCCCAGAGAACATCCCTCCCCCAGTGTCTACTGTGCCCAGTGGGCAAAAGTCAGGATTAGATTAAGGACTTTGTGGTCAGGCTTATATTTTGGAAAGATAGCAGTCACCTGGTGAGGACACAGAGGGACTATGTGGGGTGGCCAATGACAAAAACCAAGCTGAATTGGCAGAATTTAGCTGGTCTGCTGTGGACAGAGAGGGAAGGATGGGGTAGTAGGCAGGAAGAAAGCTCACACTGGAATGTCTCTCTGAGAACAGAAACTCAGGAAAGTCTTAATAAACATATGTTTAAAAATACATGTATTTGTGTGGAACGTATACACCTATATGGAAATATGTGTGTGTGCATACATACATAAAGATTGTTGTGTACATTTGTAACTATTTTATCTGTCATCTCTCTTATCTGTCTATATCATCCATCCACTCAGCCACATATCCTCTCATCCATTCATGTACCCTTCTACCTAGCCATCAATCCATCCATGTATCTATCCACTCATCCATCCATCTATCCATCCATCCATCCATCTCTCATTCATCCATAACCCATCTACCCAACTACTCATGCATCCATATATCCACCCATCTATCATTTATCTATCCATCTGTCCATCCATCTATCTCTGTCATTTGTCTGTTTATCTGTCTACCTACCTACCTATCCAGACATCCTAAAAAGTCATCACCTCTCTTCAGGCTCCTCTGGATTAAAAAAGTTCCTTAGACTTTCTTGTTTCCGATGCCCTGGACAATTTTGAGGAGGGCTGGTCAGGTGTTTTGTACAAGGCTCCTCGATTTGGTTCATCTGATATTTTTCTCATGGCCAGTCTCGGGAGATGGGTTTTGGGAAGGAAGACCTCAGAAATGAGGGCCCTTCTTACCACATCATGTCAAGGGCACAAGATAGCCGTGTGACTCATCTCTGCTGATGCTGGTCTTTTTTTTTTTTAGGACAGAGTCTCACTTTGTCACCCTTGATAGAGTGCCATAGCGTAATAGCTCACAGCAACCTCAAACTCCTGGGCTTACGCCATTCTCTTGCCTCAGCTTCCCAAATAACTGGGACTACAGGCAACTGCCACAATGCCTGGCTATTTTCAGAGATGAGGTCTCTCTCTGGCTCAGGCTGGTCTCCAACCTATGAGCTCAGGCGATCCACCCACCTCAGCCTCCCAAGTGCTGGGATTACAGGCGTGAGCCACCCCACCAGGTCCTCGATGCTGGTCTTGATCACCTGGTGCAGGTGGTGCATACCAGGTTTCTCCACTGTAATTATGACTTTGAGATGACATTTATTCTGAGTTCCCATCGAGGAGTGTGTGTGTGTGTGTGTGTGTGTGTGTGTAGAATCCATTTCCCCTTTCATTTGAGGAAATAAATCAGAGCTCAAGGAAGCCCAAGGGCGCTTGCCTTTGAATGAAAGGGCTGGGATTTGCACTCTGGCTGGCCCATCTCCAGAGCCTGAGCATGTCCTTCCCTCACAGCTTCAGCTGAGCTTGAGGGGGACCTGAGTTCACCAGCAGTCTGTCTGCCCCACTGGCTCCCAGCCCACCAGGCTAGACACACCATCCCAGACTCCCATTTGTGGCCTTCATTTTGGATTTATAGGCCTGCTGAGCAGGATGGCAAACTCATCAGGGAGCATGAAAGTGGCTCTAGAAGGTGGGAAATGCCAGCAGCCCCAGCACCTGCACCAACATGATGACCCTCCACACAGCTTGAGCTAGAGGGAGGGAGGGCCAGAAAGGTGCTCTCTGCCCCTAAGTTCCACAGTCTGTAAAGAAGGGAGAGAAGTCTTTTTCAAAAATCCAAATAGTATGACTTTCTGTTTATAAAAGTAATATGGACTCATTAAAAAATATTCAGAAAACACGCAAAGGTTTAAAGAAGAAAGGATACTGAAAAAATCTCTGAATTGTTACTTTAAGAGGGTAAATTTGAAGGCAGCGCCTGTGGCTCAAAGGAGTAGGGTGCTGGCCCCATAGGCCAGAGATGGCAGGTTCAAACCCAGCCCCGGCCAAAAACTGCAAAAAAAAAAAAAAAGAGGGTAAATTTTGTGTTATGGGAATAATGTCTCCATTTAAAAAGAAAAGTTACAAGAATAACACAAAGAACTTCATCTACTCTTTTTACTCAAATATGCCAACTGTTTATGCTTGCCCTATTTTCTTTACTATTTCCTTCCTTCCTTCCTTTCTTTTTCTTCCTTTTCTTCCTTTCCTCCCTCCCTTCCTTCCTTTCTTTCTTTCTTCTTCTTTCTCCCTTCTCTTCCCTTCCTTTCCCTTTCTTTCCTTTCCTTTCTTTTCTTTTCTTCTTTTTAGAGACCAGGTCTCACTCTGTCACCCAGGCTGGAGTGCAGTGGCATCATCTGGCTCACTATAGCCTCAAACTCCTGGGCTCAAGCCGTCCTCCCACCTCAGCTTCCTGGGTCCTACACATTAAATTTTTGTTCACTTTATATTGATTTGTTGGAGATCTTTATATATTAAAGACCTTGACATTTTGTCCCTCAGACTTTGGCAAAGTATTTGTCATTTTGCTTTTTCAGTTTAGTGGTGATGTCAAGAGATGGTGGGCAGGTGCCGGCATCCTGGCTTAAGCCAAGGGTTTCAGCAGGGCACCAGACACATGCTGGGCTCTCCACAAACTATTCACACCTTTCCCTCCCCTCCCCTCCCAAACGTTCTCCATTCTTCTAACTGGCCCATCTCATCTTGTGAAACCTCAATATTTTATTCCACAAATTTGCATCAACCTTGGCTAGAGCCTGCACTGTAGACCATAACATGGTTTGCAAGTTGATCCAGCATCTGTTGAGTGATGCAGAGTGAATGGGACACAAAACTCTGCATTAGTGGGTGTTTGGGGGTGCAGCCAGTAGCTTGGCTGCGGGTGCAGCTCTGCAGCCTTGGTGAATACCGGGGACCAGCCAGGGCCCCCTCTAGGCCTCCCACAGCCACAGGCTGGTTCTCACCCCTCTGTGGTTTGAGAATTTTGTGGTTTAGCCAATTCCTCCTGGGCAGTTTGCAAGTGAGAGAATTGATAGCCTGGTGCTCCAGGCCACCCCTAGAGATACCCCACAATCAGACCACTGGGCACTTTTTGTCTTAAGATACACTCTGTTGGGGGAGGGGCTGTAGTGGGCTTTTCCACAGGCCACATGTCAGATCTTTCTGTGTCCTGATATGGGGGGAAGGTGAGAGGAGAAAGATAAGCCCTCCAAAACCAGGCAGACGCCAGCCATAGTAGCTCACACCTGCAATCCCAGCACTTTGGGAAGCCGAGGTAGGAGGATTACTTAAGCCCAGGAGTTCAAGAACAGCCTGGGCAATAAAACAGTCTCTATAAAGAATAGAAAATTTTGCTAGGTGCAGTGACTCACACCTGTAGTCCCGACTACTCAGGAGCCTGAAGCAGGAGGAACACTTGAGCCCAGGAGTTGGAGGCTGCATTGAGCTATGATGATGTCACTATACTCCAGCCCAGACAATAGAGTAAGATGCTGTATCAAAAAAAATAAAAAAAGAAGAAGAAGAACTAAGGAGAGAGCAGCAGGGACTCATCCTGTCTCTGTCCCTTTACTCAGACAGGGGCAGAAAGGGAGACATAAGACAGGAAGAGCAGGCAGGGCAGGGGCTGATGTGAGAGGCTTGGGACTGGCGTGTATGGCAGGGCACGCTTAGCTATGGCATTTGGCTCCTAATCCCTGGGCAAGCATCCATTCCATTACTCTCTGAGGAGTTCCGCAAACCTTTATTGGGTGTGCACTCTGGGCCGGGAACTTGCAGTGCAAAGAATTTTAAAAGTCCCAATAGATTCTAACAGGGCATCTGAGGAGGATACATGCCAAGGGACACCTGGAGCCCCCAGAGCTGCAAGAGCCAGGAAGGACCCTCCCCTGGAGCCTCCAGTGGGAACACAGCCATGCTACACTTTGATCTCAGACTCTGGCCTCCAAAATGTGGGAGGATAAATGTCTCCCATTTAAGGGTTCCTCCCTCATCCCCTTGTTTGTGGTACTTCCTTATGACAGCTTGGACATTTATCCACAAGGTTACTGAGAAATTGGGATGCCCCGTGCCTGTCATTTGCATGTCTGGTGACAAGAAAAGCACCTGCCTGTGGGGGCTGATCCTTCACTTCCCCTGTTTCTGCTGAAGCCCCATGGTTCAGTGGCTTGTCCTCACATGGTCCCAGAGGAAGCGACCAGCAGGCGGAGCTGCCGACCAGCAGCGGCCACCCCCATCTAACCGTAAACACTCCCCTTGTAACCGTAAACACTCCCAGACCTCAGAGCAAAACACTCCTAACGCTTCCCAACTGACATGCTGAGTACTTAGGTCTTTAGATCTGCCTGTGCCACGCCAGCCAGTCCCCACCAGGTACCCTTTCCCACACCCACCCTATGACTAGTGCCATTTGTCCAGCTTCCCCTACCTGCCCAGCTCCTTGAACCAGCCCAATGGCCAGGGAGTAGGTCTGGGTATGATCCAGGTACCCTCCCGCCTGCCCCAGCCACCCTGAACTGCAGGACACGGTGACCTGGACAGGAGCCAGAAGGGCTGGGAGTGGCCTCATCTCTGGTTTATGTGGAACAGTGAAATTTCAAAACAACCTGAGCCACATGGCCCGTATCAGGGATGACCCCTGCCCCGGCCTTGGCATCTGGTTATGTCCAGATGGGGTCACGAGACCTGCAGATGTTGGGTCCAAGTCCAGGAGTCCTGGGCCCTCCAAATTAGGCACCAGTCAGCTGCCAGGGGCAGAGAGGAGCAATTTGCATTCTTCGGATGTTTTTTCATTTAACCATCTCTTCCTCTCCCAGCCATTTCCTGGCCTAGCACAGACAAGCAGCAGACAAGCGGTGCTGGGTGCTGGCATGGGGCCAGGCTGGTTGTTTTCCATGGGGGGCGGGCAGTCTGGGATCTGCATCCCTAGAGCAGTCCCCAAAAGCCAGGAGACAAGGATTCGAAGTCACCCATCCCCAGATATGTGACCTTAAATTCCTTCAGTATGGAGTTTCTCTACGTGAGCATTGACCACATTTGATGCCAGATGATTCTTGGCTATGGGTGCTCCTGGCATGGATGGGGTAGGATGGAGACAGTGATGGTGTTCACTACACTGAAGAGCCCAGGACAGCCCCAGTGTCCGAAGTGCCCAGGGGCAGAGACTCCGATGAACAGAGACAGTAAACAGGTGGTTTTTCGCCCAGCTTCTTTGGCTTGTGCAACAATGAAATGTGTGGCAACCATCCATGGAGCCCAGCCTCTGGGCTTGCATTGCTCGTGAGTTCCCTCAGCCCTGTAACACGAGAAGTTTGTCCCACATGGCTGGACCACAGTTTTCTGTTGATTCATTTATATTCTGCCTTGTTCCACAAAGAATTGTAGCAAGTGCTCAGGAAGAGATTCAATCAAATAGAAAAATACAAATAGCTTTATAGAATCAAGTATAATACAGGGGTGAGTCAGCACTGGCTGCCCTCCGTACTCTGTGTCTGGCACCAAGTTTTCTAAGGGTCCCTGGCTCTGAAAGTCTCAGTCCCAGCTCTTGGTCCCACTCCAATAGCATCTCTGCAAATCTCTGCTCCCCAAAGCCTCATCTCCGAGAATTGCCACTCTCTGTGACACCATGATGCTATATGAAAAACATTATCACATTTTATATAGGGACACTCTACATTTTATTTTATTTAGATTTATTCCTCAATACAAATACATAGGATACATGCATGATATAAATGCTATACTCTGTATAAATATGTCACACATATGCATAAATGTTAATATGTATATAAAATATGTAAGATATCACATTGATATTTATATTTTAATATGTAAAATATTGCATACCATCTAAGGTCATAACAAATATAAAGTATTATATTTGCCAGAGGAGAGGATCCTTTATAAAGTTTCCTTTTGGTCTCCAGATTTGAGATGTTGAAACTCTTACAGTGATACATGAAATCTGTATCTGCTTCTAATTAATTTGGTTACCAATGCATGTTAGAAATCACATATTATAATGACCTTGTCAATGCTCACATTCCATAAACCTGTGTAATTGGTATTCTTTAAAGAAAAAGAGGCTAGAGGGCGGCGCCTGTGGTTCAGTGAGTAGGGCGCCCACTCCATATATCGAGGGTGGTGGGTCCAAACCCAGCCCTGACCAAACTACAACCAAAAAAAAAAAAAAAAAAAAGAAAGAAAAAGAGGCTGGGCCTGGCGGCTCATTCCTATAGTCCCAGCACTTTGGGAGGCTGAGGTGGGTGGATTGCTTGAGACCAGGAGTTCAAGCAATCATAACACTGCAGTGAGCTGCGATCATACCACTGCATTCCAGCCTGTGTGACAGAGTGAGACCCTGCCTCAAAAAAAAAAAAAAAAAAGAAGAGAGCAGTGCCTGTGGCTCAGTTAATAGGGCACCAGCCCCATATACCGAGGGTGGCAGGTTCAAACCTGGCCCTGGCCAAACTGCAACAAAAAATAGCCAGGTGTTGTGGAGGGCGCCTGTAGTCCCAGCTACTCAGGAGGCTGAGGCAAGAGAATCGCCTAAGCCCAGGAGTTTGAGGTTGCTGTGAGCTGTGATGCCACAGCACTCTACCGAGGGAAACAAAGTGAGACTCTGTCTCTGAAAAAAAATAAAATAAAGAAGAAGGAAAGGAGAATCAAAAGAAATCCTCTTTCTGGATTCACTGGGCACCTAGTAGGGTGGGGACATATGTCCAAGTGTCAGCTCTTCTAGTTTTCCCCAAAGAGCTGGGAGTCTGTGGAAGTCAGTCTGTAAAGCTCAGCTAGTGTCACTCGTGGGGAATGTTGCAGAGCGTTCTCCAGGGAAAGAGAACTACAGGATAATAGCCATAGAGAGAGAGAAATTTAGTGGACAGAATTGGCTTAGGAAATGTGGAGGCAAGCCCAAACTCTACTGGAGAGGCCGGCCCCATCCCATGCACGCCGCCTGCAGGCCTGTCAGGGTTCCGCTGAAACCAGCCAGGCCTGTTTGTTTTTGTTGCTATCCTCTGGGGCACCAGAGCTGCAGGCCTGCACGTCACCCAGGGCGGCCACTCAGCAGTGGGGTGGGAAACTCAGTCTTGGAGCCTGCCAACTCCGACAGCCCCTACTCTGGGAGCACTTACGTGTAAGGCTTGAGTCTGTGTGTTTCTGCGTGTGCATGAGTCATGAGCAGGTGTCCCTTCTCCTGCCTCTGCATTTCGGCAGCTTTCCAGATCAGTCTCAAAGGATAGCAAAAGAAAACAAAGAGAATCCAACCAGCCTTTCTTCCCTGGGTCTCTGACAGCTCAGAGATAACTGATGCCCCTCATAAGCAAAGCAGCAGCTGCAGGCTAATAAATACCGTCATTCATTGGGACTTCCTGCAGCTCAGGAGGGACCATGGGCCCATTTAGTGGATGAAAGTACTAAGGCTCAGATAAAAACTGGGGTTTCAGACAAGCATCAGCGAAGATGTGGAGAAATCAGAAGGTCAGGCACTGCTGGCAGGTTTGTATAACAGCGTAGCTGCCCTCAGAGAATAGTCTGGTAACTCCTCAGATAGAAGAAGGAAGACGGAGAATTACTGTATGATCCAGCAATCCTCTCCTGGGTACCTGCCCGAAAGAATTGAAATCAGGGACTCGAAGAGATACTTACATCCCCATGGTCACCGAAGTGCAATTCACAAAGCTAAAAGGTGGAACAAGTCAACTGTCCACAGACTGGTGGATGGATCAACACAACGTGCTCCATCCACACACAGGAATATCACTCAGCCATGAAAAGGAACGAGACTCTGACACAGGCTACAGTGTGGGTGGACCCTGAGGACATCATGCTCAGTGAGAGAAGCAGACACAGAAGGACACACAGTGTGAGATTCCATTTATGTGAAATGTCCAGGACAGGCAGGTCCACAGAGACAGGAAGTGGATTTGTAGTTGCCAAGGGCCAGGGAAGAGTATGGGGAGCTAGTGTTTCATGAGGACAGAGTTTCAGTTTGGGAAGGTGAGAAAGTTCTGGAGAGGGAGGGTGGTGATGGCTGCCCAGGGACATGAGTGTGTTCATGCTGCTGAGCTGTGCACTAAAAACCGATGAAGATGATACATTTGATGTTATGCATATATTACCACAAGTTAGAAGGTTTTTTTCAAATTAAATTTGGAGAGAGAGATGCGGGGCAGGGGGCACAGAGACAGAAAGAAAGGAAGACTTCAGCCACAGCCCTGGTCTTCGGAAGGGGGTTGTGACCAGGAAGGTTAAGGGTATTAGGTGGGTATTGGGTGGGGTGCTCTGGGGCCACCCACCTCCCTGGGTGTGGATGTTGCACCTAGCGGGGCTGGATGGGGAGGAGAGAAGGGCCAGACACGTGGTAACTTGCCAGGGTCCTGCCCATTTTGTGAGTCTCTTTGAGGAAGAACCCACCTCTGCCTCCAGAAGCAGCCCCCCTCCTCCTTCTGACCCTGAGGCCCTGGCTCAGATAGGAGGCATCCCCGGGGTCACTGGGATCTCTCACTCTCCTTGAAATGATGGGAATGGAGTACACAGCAAATTGACTCATCCCCTCCGCCCAGGATCCCCCTCCACTGGGATGCAGCTTTATTTGGAAATACGGTCTGAAGGGGGAATTAAGGGAAGGATGGAGATGAGATCATATCGGATTCAGGTGGGCCCTGAATCTAATGAGAGTGCCCTTTTAAGACATACAGAGAGGCTCGGCGCCTATAGCTCAACCGGCTAAGGCGCCAGCCACGTACACCTAAGGTGGCAGGTTCGAATCCCCAGCCCGGACCCGCCAAAAAATAGCCGGGCGTTGTGGCGGGCACCTGTAGTCCCAGCTACTTGGGAGGTGGAGGCAGGAGACTCGCTTGAGCCCAGGAGTTGAAGGTTGCTGTGAGCTGTAATGCCACGACACTCTACCCAGGGGGGGACAGCTTGAGGCTCTGTCTCAAAAAAAAAAAAAAAAAAAAGACATACAGAGAAGGTGGCCACAGGAAGATGCAGCCAAAGGCCAGGGGATGCCTGGAGCTCCCAGAAACTGAAAGTGGCTCAAAGGACCCTCCCCTGGATAGGTATAGAGGTTAGAGGCCCAGAGGAGCCTACTCACTATTGCAGGAGAATGAGGTTGGAGGATGACACAACCCAACTTTAAGATTTGCTGTGAAGCTACAGTGATCGAGACGGTGCGGTACTGATGAAGGAACAGACAAATAGATCAACAGAACAGTACAGACAGCCCAGAAACAGACCCATGTAAATGAAATCGACTAACTTTGACACAAGTGCAAAAGAAATACAACAAAGCAGAGAGAATGTTTTCAACAAACGATGCTGGAGCAACTGGACATCCACGTGCAAAAAAAAATCAATCTGGGGAAGTGTGCCCTGCTGAGACCTTGGTCTCAGACACTGGCCTCCAGGGCTGAGGGATAGTTCAGTCTGTTGTCTTCAGCCCCAATTTGTGGTACTTTGTTTCAGCAGCCCCAGGAAGCATGTGCAGAGCTCTTCCCACATGCTGGGCCTTGCAGGTATTCAAACGCCTTGACCTGACTTCCAGAACACCTGTGCGTGGCAGGCAAGGAAACTGAGGCCCATGCTGGACTCTCCACTGGGCAGGGTGGACTGAGTTGTTCAAGGGTCCAGTGCTCCTCCAGCCATTGGCATGAGCAGTAGTAGGATGAGGGCAGCTGAGCAGGGGAGGAGGATTCTGGGAGGGACCACAGCTGTCCAGGGGCCCTTGGCAAAGAGAAGGCACCCCAGAGGAGCTGCCAGAGGAGAAAAAAGAGCCGCTGTTGCCTTGGTATGTGCTGGTTAGGTCATGTGGCTTCCCCTGAGCCACCTGGTGGGACTTTGGGCTTTGGGGGGGTTTTCTGCCTTTTATGAATTGTGCACATTTACATTTTGCCTCTTTCCACTGTGGGGTGAAAGTTGTGTGTTCCTGGAAAACCTTCTGATACGTTCCACTCGGGGCTGAGACTTGGCTGTCTCTCTGCACTGCTCCACTCCTGGCTAGTTCCACGCGCACTTGGGGTTTTAGCTCCTCTTTTGCTGTCAGTGAGTTTTCGGTCACTTGGGTACAGATTTGCCCATTTTATAGAGGGAAGTGCCGAGGCCCTCAGCAACAATTTCCCAGGTGCAAAGGGGCCACCCAGCTGTGGCTCAGAGGGAAGCTTCCTCCCTGGCCCAAGGTCCCTTGAGTTCTGTGTGTCCCTGGGCAATTCTGTGCTGGCAGTTTCTGGGATTTTTAAGGTGTTTTTGTCATTGTTATTCTAACATGGTAGTTCTGTCCCTTGGGGGACACCAGGCCATGTTTGGGGATATCTGTGATTGTCACACTGGATGGTGCTCCTGGCCTGAAGTGGGTAGAGGCAGGGACGCTGTTCGGCACCTTGCAGTTCCCAGGATACCCCATCCCAGAGGATGATCAGGCTAGACTATCCACAGTGCCAGGGGAAACCCTGTTCTAGTATGTCAACAAGTTACGTGTCATTTTATGTGCCTCTCATTAAGAATTAGGATAATTATGATTTGTTTTGTCACTATCATTACTCCAGGGGTTAGATTTCCTTCTGTGTTTAACCAGACCCCCCTGGTCACTGAGTTGTAGCTTGTATGTGTGCTTGTGTGTATACATATGCTGGTATATTTGTATATGGTTGGCCCCTGAACAACATGGCACTAGAGGCACCAACTCCCCATGAAGTTGAAAATTTGTGTATAGCTTTGACTCCCCCAAACGTAACTCGAACGGCCTCCTGCTGACCAGAAGCCTTCCTGATAACATACACGGTTGATGAATGTGTCCATGGTGTGTTATGTGTGTTATCTACTGTGCTCTTATAGTAAAGTAAGCTAGGGAATGATGTCATTAAGGAAATCTTGAGGAAGAGAAAATAGATTTACTGTTCATGAAGTGGGATGTCTTTCACCTCTGCATCTCTGAATGCTGCCCTGCCTATGAACAGTGAGTAACCTCCCCCTCAGGACAGATCATTCTGTCCCCCACTGGAATCCGGTGATGTCAAGGAGTAGTCTCCTGCTTAGCCTTTTTACATCACCTGCACCTTAAGATCCCCAGCAACTGGTCCTACGAACAGCAGGCTGTTCCCAAAAGGGGCAAGAGAGCCATTATTTTTGACCTTCTGGGCCAGTTGGTCTCTTTCCCAACTATTCAGCTTGGCTACTGTAGCACAGAAGCAGCTGGAGACAGCATGTAAAAAGATATAATAGAGGACCCAGAAGAAGACGTGGATCTGCAGAGGGAGACGGTGTATTGTGTTTTAGGAAAAATGGCTACAGAAAGGAGAACAGCCAACCCATAACTTGAAGTAAAGGATCCCACACCTAAAGTATGTTTCTGCAAATAAAGTTTTATTGGCATGAAGCCACACCCACTCATTTACAAGCTGTCCATGGCAACTTTGTGTGAGTGTCCTACGACTACTGTAAGGAGGTACCACAGACCAGGTGGCTTTACAAGAAGTTTATTTCCTCCCAGTTCTGGGGACAAGAAGTCCAAGATCAAGGAGTGCGCAGGGCTGGGTCCTCCTGAGGTAGTGAGGGAGCTTCTGTTCCAGGCCTCTCCCATGGTGGTGGACGTGGGCATGGTGTTCCTTGGCATGTAGAAGCATCACCCCGATTTCTGCCACCATCTTCACATGCCATTCTGACTGCGTGCATGTCTGTGGCCACATTTCTCCTTTCAATAAGGACCCTGGTTATTGGACAAGGGGCCCACCTTACTCTGGTATGATGTCATCTTAACTACTTCCATCTGCAAAGACCCGATTTCCAAAGAAGTTCATATTTTAGGGGGGATAGGACTTGAACATATGAATTTGGAGGGGGACACAATTCACTCCATGACAGGCTCCACGGATTCCTGAGTGTCTACTCAGAGTTCAGAGAGAAGTTTGCAGGGTAACTGAGTAAGGCACCAGGAGGCGCTGGGGCCTCTGGTGGGTTTGAGGGGCAGTTAGGGGGACTGTGCATGGCCCCGTAGGGTCACCGAAAAACACCTCCTTTTAGCCCAGAGACACTCTGGTGGCTGCTGCATCTATCGCTTGCATCCTGCAGCCTACTTTATGGGGGACCCTGATCTCTCAGAAGCTGCTAGTCTGGGTGTCACAGAACAGCACACCTCTGTGCACTAGAATCAGGCTGTGCTTCTTCCAGCTGTTACAACCTGTTAGAAGTAAGGATTTGGGCTCGGCACCTGTGCCTCAAGTGGCTAAGGTGCCAGCACATACACCTAAGGTGGCGGGTTCGAATCCAGCCCAGGCCCACCAAACAACAATGACAGCTGCAACCAAAAAAGAAAAAAAATAGCCAGGTGTTTGTGGCGGGTGCCTGTGGTCCCAGCTACTTGGGAGGCTGAGGCAGGAGACTCGCTTGAGCCCAGGAGTTGGAGGTTGCTGTGAGCTGTGATGCCACAGACCTCTACCCAGGGGGACAGCTTGAGGATCTGTCCCCCCCCCAAAAAAAGAAGTAAGGATTTGTGTGTTGTCCCTGCTGCTGCTACCGCCTGAGAGAGCAGTTTGGGTCCCCCAGCAGGACAACCCAGCCAAGAGCTGAGTGGCCCAGAGCATCCTATAAGCACCTTCAGTCCACCCAGTCTTGGGGCCCTCTTCCCCTCCCCCACACTCCGGTCACCTTCCTCTGTCCTCCTCCTGTAGTTGACCCCTTATATTTCCGTGCAGCCCCCTCACAATAGCCCTCCACTACACCTATTACCACCCAGATCAGGGTCATGGAAACTCCCTCTTTCCCACCTGGTCTCCAGGTCTGATGCATCCACAAAGGCCACTAAATTACTGCAAATCCTTTTAAAATCAGAAGAAAGCCCTGAATGCCACCTGCCTGCATCATATTCATCTTTCCGCCAATTTGGTCATTAAAATAGTATTTTTTTTAACAGAGGGGGAACCACAGATGTCATAATGGGCACTGCCGGGTGTCCCATCCCTTCTGAACAGATCATTGTCACCAAGGAAACTTCCTCCGGCCCCAGTAAGGGGCACGTGGCAGGCAAGGACATTTTTGATGCTGGCCTGGTCACTGGGCCCCATCCCCTCCACTCAGTCAAGCCCCTCCACTCAGCTCACACTGGTGAGCTCAGATCCTGGGCCTAGACCTAGGGTACTGTCCCTGCCCACACTTCTATGCAATGCAGCTCCCATGGCACCTCCACCCCACATTTGCACCCACACTTCCCCTGTGGGCTGGGTCATCGTGTCCACCAGGATGTCTCCTTCTATTCCTTTTCTTCTCCTAAATTGAGATGTAATCCACACAGTGCAAAACTACCTATTAAATGATACAATTCAGTGTTTTTAGCATATTCACAGGGCATGCAACCACCACCACTACCAGAGCAGAGCATTCCATCAGCCCAGAAGGAAGCCCCATTCCCAATAGCAGTCACTCTGCATTCTTCCCCAGGCCCCTGACAACTACCAATCCACTGCCCATTTCTGAGGATCTGCCTGTCCTGGACATTTCACATAAATGGAATCTCACACTGTGTGTCCTTCTTTGTCTGCTTCTCTCACTGAGCACAATGTCCTCAAGGTCCATCCACGCTATAGCTTGCGTCAGAGCCTCCTTGCTTTTCATGGCTAAGTGATATTCCTGTGTGGATGGGTCTCAGTTTGCTTACCTATTCATCTACTGATGTACGTTTGGGTTGCCTGCACTTTTTGCCTATTATAAATCATGTGGCTGTGAACTTCCCCATATAAGTTTTGGTGCAGATGTACATTTTCAGTTCTCTTGGCCAGATGCCCAGGACTGGAATTGCTGGGTCACATGGAAATTATGTTTGGTTTTTTTTTTTTTTTGAGACAGAGTCTCACTTTGTCCCTCAGTAGAGTTCCATGGCATCATAGCTCACAGCAACCTCAAACTCTTGGGCTCAAGCAATTTTCTTGCCTCAGCCTCCCGAGTAGCTGGGACTACAGGCACCCACCACAATGCCTGACTATTTTTAGAGATGGGGTCTTGCTCTTGCTCAGGCTGGTCTCCAACCAGTGAGCTCAGGCAATCTACCCACCTCAGCCTCCCAGAGTGCTAGGATTAGGAAACTATGTTTAACCTGGTGAAGACCTACCAGTCCTCAATCCCACAGGCCATTAGAGTTCTGCAGACTGTAGCCAGTGAATCAAATCTGGCCCTCTGCATGTTTTTGCAAATAAAGTTTTATAGGCACATGGCCCTGCCCACTCATTTGTATATTATCCTTGGCTGGCTTCTCCTTCAGTGAGTAGAGATGAATAGTATTTAACAGAGACCTTCTGTCCCACAGTGTCTAAGTGTTCACTCTGGCCTTTTACAGAAAATGTGTGTTCATTAATTACCATTTATTACATATACTGTAATATGGCTATGTATACATGGTAGGAATCCCTGCCTTCCTCACACTGCATAGAAAGCTCCTTAAGAGCAGAATTTGGTCTTTTATTTTTTTATACCTGATTCCTACTGTTATTGAATTAAACACATTTCTCAGCCTGCTCCATAGTGGAGGACACTGAGCACAATAAGCTTCTGGAGTACCCAGGCCTCCACTTGAGCTGCTGGATATAGTCACCTGCAATCTCAACTATCCCATGCCCCTGAGACACTCCAGACCATGTCAATCACCTTTTTTCATCCAGGGACAGGCCTCCCAGGTGATTCCAAGATTTAGGAACACAGGGCTAACTGCTTCCTAACCCTAAATTTCTCTAGTTCTCATGAATTCAGTCCTGGAGCCAACCGACCCTTCCTTCTAAGCAAACAGCTCTGATTTTCAAGCCTTGCCAGGTGCAGGTATCCCACACGGGTTCTAGGTGTGTTTTCTATATTTTTCCCACATATTCTGAGCCTGTGAGTCCAACAGGGAAAGGGTAATCCCTTCTACCTTGGGGTCCCAACTTGTCACAGCTAGAGAGAGACACAAAAATATAACTGATTTTTTTTTTTTTTGAGATGGACTCTCACTCTGTCACCCTGGGTTGAATTCTGTGGCCTTAATCTTTTGGGCTCAGATGATCTTCTTGCCTCAGCCTCCCCAGTAGCTGGGACTATAGGTACCTGCCACATGCCTGGCTAGTTTTTCTATTTTTAGTAGAGAAGAGGTCTCACTCTTGCTCAGGCTGGTCTTGAAAGTCCTGAACTCAGGGTATCCTCAGCCTCAGCCTCCCAGACTGCTAGGATTACCGAGGTGAGTCACTGCAGCAGATTCTATTTTTTTTTTTTAATGACCAATGTATTCATGGCCTAGGGTGCCATACAAATGACCACATACTGGGGACCTAAATTGGAAATGTATCCTCTGGCAGTTCTGCAAGTCATAAGCTCTAAATCAAGGTGTCTCAGAGCTATGGTCCCTCTGCATCTCCAGAGGAGGCTCCTTCCTGCTTCTTCCAGCTCCTGAGGGCTCCAGGCATCCTTGGCTGGTGGTGGCATCCCTCCAGTCTCTCCCTCCACCTTTGCACAGCCTTCTCCCCTCCTCTGTGTCTGCATTTTTCTTCTTCTTATAAAGGCCCCAAGTACTTGATTGATTGAGAGCCCACCCTAAATCCAGGATGATTTCAACTCAAGATCCTCATCATCTTCCAGCCACAAAAACCCAGTCTCCAAAGGAGGTCATGTGATAAGCTTCCAAATGAGCATGAATCTTGGGGGAACACCATTCAGCCCAGTACAATCAACAAACATCATTTTTGTTTAGTTGACAACTACCCACATTTAAAATGAACACAAGTGCCTGTAGTCCCAGCTACTTGGGAGGCTGAGGCAAGAGAATCACTTAAACCGAGGAGTTGGAGGTTGCTATGATCTGTGATGTCATGGCATTCTACTGAGGATAATAAAGTGAGACTCTGTTTCTGCAAAAAAAACCAGAACACAAAACAGCCCTTCCATGTGAAGATCCTTCTCCTCATTCTGCTAACTCTGCTTTTATTTTTCTTACCATTTCCCTCACTCCTCCCCACCCCCAAATACCACCCTGGTCCTTCCTTTACTTGTTTTTGCAATGTCATGGTATCTTCTGCATGGGCATAAGAGCTTCAAATCCTTTCTGGACCAAGGGAGGGTAGATAGATAGGAATGTTTAAGTAACTTGACAATTAATATGCTAAAAATCCATAAAACAAATCCACTGAAGGGCTTTGAAGACATTACCTCAATAAGCTTGGAGCAGTGGTTCTTGAAGGGGTGAGGTGAGGTTCTTGAAGGGGTGATTCTGTCCCCCAGGGGATGTTTGTGGTTGTCATACTAGGGGACTGCTCCTGGCATGGGGTGAGTGGAGGCAGGGATGCTGCTCAGCAGTGCCCAGAACAGCCCCTTCCCAGAGAAAAATCCAGCCCCAAATGTCCACTGTATCCAGGGGGAAGAACCCTGCTGTAGATATTGAAAGTGAGTGTAAGCTTTCAGCTGACCAGAAATAATGTCTCTTGGTTATTTAAAAGAAAAAGGAAAAAGAATCAGCTATAGGTGTGTGTCCTCATGGGGAAACCAGCAACTCTCTGAGGGTTTGTGGTGACCCTGTTCCAGCTCCCATGTGAACCCTGGATTTTATTGCAAACAGCCTAGTGGGTGGAGGGTGTGAATGCCTGCCCGGTTTCTTTCTGAGAAGTAGAATGCAGAGATGCTTCTCAGAGAACTGGCTCAAGAAGGGGATTACCCACGGTCTCCCAGAAGAGCTGGTAAAAAATCAGAACAAGACTTCCTGTTTCTTGAGTTGCCTCGGGCAGCTTTCTCCACTGGAGAGTGTTGCTCCCCAAGCTTGCAGGCTGAGAATAAAAAGAACAATAAATAGGTGATGTATTTTGAAGTCCTTCTAGGAGAGGCCCTGGTTGGCATTTTATAGCTGAGAGAGTTCAGACCTGAAAGGAGAAAGGACTTAGGCTGGAGAGCAGAGATAGAGGGATGGTGTCCCTCCTGGGCAGGGATGGGAGGTGCTGCCCCTAGCACCCACTGTGATGCGGCTCGACCAGGGTCTCTCCTGTGCAACACTGGAGGCATTAGGGCCAGATTCTTTTTTTAGAGACAGAGTCTCACTCTGTCACCCAGGCTGGAGTACAGTGGTGTCATTACAGGTCATTGTAGCCTCCAAATCCTTGGTTCAAGTGATCCTCTTGCCTTAGTACAGGGCTGGGCTAAGGTCCTATCAGGCTGGCGGGGGATGTCACACTCAGTGTTTGTGGTGGCTCAGAAGTTTAATTTCCCTTCCTTCTCTGCAACAGTCTTGGAAAGGCAGTAGGATTCTGCTTGCTGACCCGGCCTCCAACTCTTCTGTGGACTCGTGCACCCGTGGGTGGGGAAAGGGGAGTCCCAGAGTTCCCTGGTGTCTGCTGTCTGCACTTTCTCTATGGTCCAAGGCGTAGGTTCACACTTGCCTGTGTGTAAGCAGGAGGGCAGGCAACCTCTGGTGTCTCTAGGTCACTAGGTCAGAAGTTCTCTCAGGGGGAGATTCTGAGTCCCCAGGGGACACTGAGTAATGTCTGGGCAGATTTATGGTTGTCACTAATGGGGTGTTCCTGGCATGGAGTAGGTGGAGACAGGAACGCTGCATTGCCCAGGACAGCCCCACCCCAGAAAATGACCCAGGGACAATGTCCATAGTGCCTGGGGGAGAGACCAGGCTTAAAAGAAAGCCACTTCCAGCCACCACCTACCTGTGGCTGAGCATCCTGAGACCCTGGAACTCCCTAAGAGCCATTTGGGCCACAGGGAAGGCATCTTCTCATCAGATCTCAGGCCTCCTTTTGCCTTGCGTACAGCTGCGACAGCTAGGGCTGCTGGGAGAGGCTTGTGCAAGGCCCTCAGCCTCAGTCCAGGCCACATACCCTTGCGGGTACCCTTTGTGTAGGTGGGAAAAAACCCCAGTGGTTTGTGGAAACAGCAAATGTTTGTAAAGGAAGAAGGGCCGGGCTGTCTCTGGGAGACCATAGGTGACCTTCAGGGCCAGAGGGAAACAGCCTCAGCCACGTGAGCCTGGCAGGGCCTAGGACCACTCAGGAAGTTGGACCTGGGTTAGGACTGGGTTGGGGCCTCAGCTGACCTCTTAGGGCAAGCCCACAGCAGATTGAGCCCCACTGTGCAGGATGGGGCCTCCCTGAGGAACAAGGGGGCCCCAGCAGTGAGCTGTGCAGAGTATAGCTGTGGTGTGGCCATGGCAGCCCCACCTGAAGCACAGGACAAGGCCTGTGGCTGAGCTGGGCACACGTCCCGGCTCAACGCTGAGAGTCTCTTTGTCCACAGAGTAGGAGGCTGGTGGTGTCCTTGTAGACAGGGTGAGCCTGGAAGGGAAGGGGCAAGGTTGCTTACACTCCAGGCATTAAATGTCAGACACAGACGTGGCCCCAGCTCCATCCAAAGTCCTGCTTGGAGCAGAGGATCCCATTCTGTGGAAAACAGCAGCTCCAAAGTGCCCGAGTCCACCCCACCCCTAGAGTATGATCACAGGGCCTTCCCTCTTTTCCTGTTGACCTTTGGCCCTGGGCAGCCAGCCTCAGATCACTGGCCTTCCTGCCCAGGTATCTGTCACTCCCTCCACCCGAGGTTAATTGGTTGGCCCCCCAAGTTTGCAGTTTCCACCTCCCTCTGTGCCCCGGCACGTGGCTTACATAAAAGTAGAAACCAGAGATGGAAAATCACTCAAGTATTCCACGTGAAGCCTTGATTCCTGCACATTTTGTTTTTCTTGCACTGGTGTGCCTGATGTATTGCACTTTTGACCACGAGATGAGGCTCCCGTATTCTGAAATGGAATAATACAAGTTCTAGCGAACAACAATTATCTTTTCTGAATGGATCAGTTGTAAAGAATAAAATTGATTCTCTCCCCACTGAGGGGGCATTTTCTCCACAGGACATAGCTGTTTCAAATTCTCATGCCACATTTTTGGTGACAGCAACATCATTCTCTGAGAAACACTGGAGTAGCTCTCTTGAGTTCCTTGTAAGTAAAAAATATTTAACCATGCTTTTCTCTTTCTCCTTTTTTAAACAGGGCATAAAGCGTGCTTCCTGAGAAAACTAAAAAAGGTATGTAACATTTTATCTTACTTCAAGAGCTTGGAATCTCTTGTTTTTTAGAAAAAGAAACAAACAAGCCACAGTGTTTTATGTGCTCCTGACACATGGGGAGTTGGAGTCATCCCATAAAGAGCTCTGGGCTCAGAGCCAGGAAACCTGAGTTCAAATCCCAGGCCCACCTCTAACCACTGTACCACATTTGGGTGGGTGCCTGTCATCTGTCTGCAGTGGAGATGACATTCCTCACTTTGCAGGAATGTTGCAAAGGCTTAAAGGAGGCTGTAGATACAAAAATGTAAAAAGGCACAGCACAGTGCCTGGTATTTAAGAAATGTTGAGCTGAGTCTGAAACTATGGCCGATCCTGTCATTTGTGTATTTCTAGGAATCTGTCAATTTCGTGTGGATTGTCTGGTGGGGTGGGACTACAATTATTCTTAACAGCACAGTATTCTTTTATATTCCTTTTCATTTTTATAAGGTTGGTAGTAATAGAAGTAGTAATGGAGTAACGGCCCCTCTTTATTTCTGACTAGTCATTTTCTTTCATCTTCTCTTCCTTTTTTCTTTTTGGTCAGCCTAGCTAGAGGTTTGTCAGTTTTGTAGATCTTTTCAAAGAACCAGCTACTAACTTTTGGTTTCCTCAATCCTTCAGTTTTTCTGGTCTGTTTTGTTTATCTCTAATCTTTGTAATTTTCTTCCTTCTATTGTCTTTGGGTTCTTTTCTCTCTTCCCTTTCTGGTTCTTTAAGATGTCCAGTTAGGGGCTCGGCGCCTATGGCTCAACCAGCTAAGGCGCCAGCCACGTACACCTAAGGTGGCGGGTTCGAATCCCC
>NW_003852424.1:15386381-15389191 GCF_000181295.1 Otolemur garnettii | reverse complement strand
GGAGTCCCTGAAATGCCCATCTCCAGAGATATCTGTGGAACCCCCATCTCCTTCCAGGGGTGAGGGCAGCTGCTGCCCCCAAACCCTGCTAATATGTTTCAGGGGGACAAGGCAGGTTTTTTTTCCACACCTCCCACCTTCACCATGAAAAGAGCTAATGTCCCACTTTGGTTCAGAGCCCCAGAGTCAGTCATACAGACCAAGTCACAGTAGCCAGCATCCTCAGTCCAGACTTGCATGCCTCCAGGCACAGGGGAGTCACTCCTAGAGTCTGGACAGTCTCTTAGCATCCTTCTTCTCAGTAGTCATTGTAAATAGAAGCTCACTACTCTTCAGGCCTGGAGAGGCTGAAAAACTCAGTTGTCATGATAAGTCATATCTGAATGCAGCACTTCTTAAAACTGAAAACTAATGCCAAAGAAAAATCCACGCCAAAGATCGAAATTCTAAATAGAGGCAATTGCTTCACCCTTATCCCAGCCCTAACAGAGTCCATCCTTAATGAAAAACTCAATATTCAGTTCAACATGGGTATTTTGCATTCATTTTTATGTTTTTTAAACATTGCATGAAACTCCGGTTTATTACAATGACTGAACTTTTTGACATCCCCTTAAAATTTGCTCCAGGCTGGGAGTGGTGGCTCATGCTTATAACCCCAGCACTCTGGGAGGCCAAAGCAAGAGGATTACTTGAGGTTAGGAGTTTGAGAACATAACATAACAAGACCATATCGGGGCGGCACCTATGGCTCAAAGGAGTAGGGCACCGGCCCCATATGCCGGAGGTGGCAGGTTCAAACCTAGTCCTGGACAAAAACTGCAAAAAAAAAAAAAAATATTATTAATTTAAAAAAATAACAAGACCCTATCTCTAAAAAAAAATAAGAAAAATTAGCCAGGCATGGTGGTGATGCACACCTATAGTCCCAGCTACTCGGGAAGCTGAGCCCAGGAATTGGAGGCTACAGTGAGCTGTGATGATGCCACTATACTCCAGCCTGGTCTACAGAGTGAGACTCTGTCTCAAAAAAAAATTTTTTTTAAATAAATTTTGCTTCCATGGTGTCTCACCACCTCACCCAATCCCTGGCCTCATGCACAATGAGGACAAAGACAGTAAAGATTCAAAACATGGCCGCTTGCTGAATGGTTACCATGTGCCTGCTGTATCTCCCCCAGATCCTTTTACATCCTCCACAAATGATGCATGAGGCCTCCTCTGTCCGCCCCCCCCCACCAGTTTTTTCTGAAGCAAGACCAGAGCTCCATTGCCTTAGGCCATACAGCCAGCGTGTGGTCCCCAGAGCCCGCTCTAGCCTACTCCCCTTATGCACACACGTGTTGGCCAATCTGGCAGCAGGTGTAGTGGAGCCCCCTTGGCCAGGCTCAGGTGTCACCAGTGCTAGCATGCAGGCTTGAGCCACCAGCCTCGTGGCTGCATGCCACAGGGATTAGGTCCCTCTGCTATAGCACCTGCCAGGAGGGATGAGAAAAAACCCCAATGATGACATCAGGCAGCTCCTGCTGGGCTGTGGCTATGCAACACCCCCTCCACCGCTCAGCCCCCATGCAGCCTGCCAATCCCTGATGCTGTCTACCTCCCTGTCCTGGGCTGTGCCCACTCAGTGACTCAGCAATGACAGGCCAGGACCCTAGGAGCAGGCTTTGTTGTCCCTGTTTTATAGGCAGGGAAACTAAGGCTGAACAGCAGAAAGATGCCATGAGGCCCAAGGACTAGTCGGAGGTGACTCTGGCCACAGAGTACCCAGTAGTCTCTCAGGCTGCACCACCAATCTGCCCATCTGGACAAGGCCCTGTGGAGCCCACTAGGGCCACAGCCACCTCCCCCAGGGGAGAATCACAGCAGCTGTACTTGAAATGGGTAAATTGTATAGTGTCTGAATTTATGTCTCAATAGGCTGTTTACAAAAACAACACACACAGATACTTACAAACAAAGGGCACCTGGTGTCCACAGGGATTCTATGAGGTTGGTAGAATCACTGCCAGTCTTGTTTTTCTTTCCTTTTTTCCCAACATTTCTTGGATATGCTGAGACATTTTTAAGTGTTTAAAAGAAAGAGGCTGGGCACAGTTGCTCACATATGTAACCCTAGCAAACTCTGGGAGGCTGAGGCGGGTGAATCACTTGAGCTCAGGAATTCAAGAGCAAAAACCCATCTCTACTAAAAATAGACAAATTAGCTGGGCGTGGTGGTGCCTATAGTCCCAGCTACTTGGGAGGCTGAGGCAGGAAGATTACATGGGCTCAGAAGTTTGAGGGCCCAGTGAACTGTGATCACACTACTGCTCTCCAGCCTGGGTGACAGAGTGAGAACCTGTCTCTAGAAAAAAATTAAAAATAAAAAGGCCGAAGAGTGGTTCACTGCCAGTAGCTCAGTGAGTAGGGTGCTGGCCACATACACCAAGGCTGGGGGGTTCAAGCCTGGCCCGGGCCTGCTAAACAACAATAACAACTGCAACCAAAAAATAGCTGGGCGTTGTGGTAGGTGCCTGTAGTCCCAGCTACTCAGGAGGCTGAGGCAAAAGAATCGCTTAAGCCGAAGTGTTTGAGGTTGCTGTGAGCTGTGACACCATAGCACTCTACCGAGGGCAACATAGTGAGACTCTGTCTCGAAAAAAAAGGGCAGCAGAGTGTGAATCAGCTCACTTCTCAAAGCAAGGCAACCAGTTTATTTAAGTAGTCATTTTAAAGATTTTAGAATCAGAAAAGAGGGATTATTATTTATTCTCTATTTTCATATTTTATATATATATAAATATATATATATATTTTTTTTTTTTTTT
>NW_003852424.1:15373637-15385840 GCF_000181295.1 Otolemur garnettii | reverse complement strand
GCCTTAGCCACTTGAGCCACAGGCGCCAAGCCATATATTTATATTTCTTATAGTCCGATTCGTCTAGAAATAGAGGGCCCAGTTAACACAACACTGAAGATACAACGGGGAACTTCCTGGCTGGCCACCTGCCCCACTGCGTGCTCTGGGCCTGAGTTCTCTCTAGGCTAAGAGCCAGCCCTGTATTAGTTAGCTATACTGCAAAACAAACCACCCCAAACTCCATGGCTTCAAATAACACACATTTATTATCTCACTAACTGGGTCCTCTGCGCAGGGTCTCACCAGGTAGCAGCTGAGCTTCATTTTCATCTGGAAGGTTGACTAGGGAAGAAGCTATTCCCAGGGTCCTTTGGGGTACTGGCAGAATTCGTTTCCTTTTGGTTATATAATTGTACCTGGCTGCTTACTGGCAGTCAGCTTGAGGCTGTACTTTGCTTCTAGGGATTGCCCACTGCTGTGGCCACCTCCAAATTCATATATTGAAATTCTCACCCCCACCCAAGGCGATGGCATTAGGAGGTAGGGCCTTTGGGTGGTGATTAGGTCAGGAAGTCAGAGCCTTCATGAATGGGATGAATGCCCTTGCGAAGGTGACCTCAGAGAGCTCCCGTTGTGTGAAGACACAATGAGAAGGTGCCATCTATGAACCAGAAAGGGAGCCCTCACCAGACACTGGTCTCTGCCACATATTGATCTTGAACCTTCAGAACTGTGAGAGAGAAATCTTCATTGTTCAGAAGCCTCCCAGCCTGTGGTATTTTGTTTTAGAAGCCCAGATAGGCCAAGGTACCACAGCTCCTTGCCACATGGGGTTCCTCAACACAGCCGCTACTTTCAGCAAGCTAGCAAAGAACATCGGCCAGGGTGGGGGGCAGAGATCTAAGAAGGTTTGCCCTATGGAAGCACAGTGAAGATTCAACAAGATGGGGCCTTCCAAGAGGCTGCCGTGACCTCTTCCTGTGCATTCTGCCCACTTCCTATGTGCTGATTTTGATCCAAACCGTCTTCCCACCATTCTACGGAGATTCTGAAAGCTGGGGGCACCCCAGCCCTGAGGTAGCCACGTTTCCCCTTTGCTGCAAAAGACCTCAGCACTTTCTGGGGCAGCCCAGGATTTGGCTGAGTTTCTGCATTAACTAGAAAAGGCGTAATGGAATTTGGACAGACAAGAAAAGGGGATGTGAGTGTGAGCAAAACCACACACTTGATCTCCTTGTTAGAAATTCCGTGTGGGTCATCGAAACCTCATCTAGGGCAGAGGCCATCAGGAAGCTGGGCCGAGCTCATGGTCACAAGGAGTTTTGTGCCAACCAAGGACGGGCATTGAGGTCCCTTCTGCCTGGTCAGCTTGGACTTAGTGGAGGCCCAGGAGTGATGAATGCAGTGGTGAAAGGTTCTGCAGAGGAGACCAAAATTCTAGGCTTGGTGTCATATTTAGCCAATATGGAACCTGCCCCATAGGAGCCTCTGGATGAGAATACAGCCCTGTGCAAGCCTCTGCCCTGCCATCTGCCATTTGCATCTTGGACTGACGCTCTCACTTCTCTGCACCTTCACTATATCCAACAGCCACATTCCTGGCTGGACACAGCCAGCCTAGCAGTGTGTCAGGGCCCCATTCAGAGGTCTTGATGCTTTGCTCCCAAAACTTTGTGTCCATGCCTGGCTGGTGCCTGGCATCTCTTGGGGTCTAACCTATCTTGGCATGGAGGACTCACCACGTGTGATGGAGCAGATACCCTGGGGTTCCTTTGGTGGCCATTGCCTGCCCAGGCTTGTCACTTGAACCTGTGGGGACTAAAACAACAAGTACATGTCACAAGAAACCCTGCCTCTGGGTTGGAACATTCCTGAGACCAGGGTCTCTTGGTCTCAGCAGTACTGACGGTGGAGAGTGTTCTCCGGGATGGGGCCATTCTGGGCACTGAAGGGTGCTAAGTAGTATCACTGGCCCCCATCCACTCCATGCCAGGAGTCCCCCCCTCCCCATCTGTGACTACCACACATGTCCCTAGACATGGCTTAGTGTCCCCTGGGGTGGTCACAGTTCCCTCTACTTGAGAACCCTGCTTTAGACTTTGGCTGTCCCGTACCAGCAAGTTCATTACATTTATTACATCTGGCTGGTTTAGGGTTTTGGTTTTTTCTTTCTTTTTAAACATGAAACACATCCCTGATTACTTATTAGGCTAAGTTCTCCCTAGCCTTTAGGGAGAACTTCTTTGGGCCTGTTGTTTTCCAGGACTTTCTAACAACATCAGAGGGGAGCGGGGTGTCCCTGGACACTCAAGTGTGATGTTTAGTGACCTCTAGTCATTCTGACGATGCCATGTGGAGCCTTCCATGCATCCAGAGCACTGGGCCTTCCCTTCTGCAGAACTGAGAGGGGTGGCTGCACCATGCCAGGCACAAGCCCGCAAGCAGTATCCACCCTGGCCCTCTGTCTGGTCCTGGGAAAGAAATTGGCTCTGGGGACAGAGCAAATTCCTGAAAGTGTCATCCTTGGTAAACTCCCCACACTATGCACTGTGAACTCCAGAACCTTCCATCCAGGTGGCTCCATTGGTACTCAGCTTTTAGGATGTGCCTGGCAGAATAATGGCCCCAAAGATGTCCTTGTCCTAATCCCTGGAGCCTGTGAATGTGTCACCTCTTATAGCAGAAGGGACTCTGCAGATGGGATTGAGTTGAGTACCTTAAGATGGGAGGTCATCCTGGATTGCATGGGTGACCCAGTGTCCCCAGAGGATCCTCAGAGGAGGGGTCAGGAGGCTCAGAGGCAGAAAGAGACTAGAAGATGTCGCTCTGCTGGCTCTGAAGGGGGAGGAAAGGGCCCCAAGCTATGGGATGCAGGTAGCTTCTAGACAATAAAAAAGGCAGGAGATGGTTTCTCCCCTGGATCCCCCAGAAGGGACCAGCCATGCAACATTTGACTTTGGCCCAGTGATGTCCACTGTGGACTTTGACCCACAACTGTGTGTTGAGAGATGTCTGTAGTTTTAAGCTACCAAGTTTGAAGTGACTCTTATGGCAGCCACAATGTTACACTACACAAGGAATGTCCAAGGAGCCAAAGGTACACTGAGAAGGAGTTTTAGCACAACCTGGTCGTGCATGGATGGTGGTGATTAGGGGCTTCTCTGAAGGGATGACACTTAGTAGGGCTTTGAAGGATGTGTAGTTTTTCCAGTGCCCAGATGGGAAAAGCCCCATTTGAGCCAAGGTGGGAAGGCCCTATACAGCCCTCTTGCCTCTTCCCAGCCCTTCTGCCCTTCCACTCCCAAGCCACACCCTCCCGCGGCTGGCTCTGCCTCTTGTCCTGGCCCAGGGCCAGGTGACAGCATTTCCGTAGTGCTGGGAAGCCCAGAACAGGAGTGACAGGAGCCATAGGGTCCAGTGTCCTGACTGGCCTGGTTCCCTGGGCTTGCAAACTCTCACATGACTGTGGTCACTCCCCACCCAGCCCCTGCCAACCCCACCCCCGTCGGGTGGACAGAGAGCAGGCTTTCTCCCACTCCCGTCACCGCGGCGACAAAAGCCACATGAGCCGCATCATCACCCTCTGTCATTACAGGCTCCTCTGTGCGAACAAGTCGGCTCATTATTGGGCTCCGTGCTCCCACTGGAGGGACCTGCCTCGCTAGTCTGTTTTTCACTTTCTCGTGAGCACCTCATTCATTCCCTTTCTTCAGCCCCTTCTAAATATAGCTGCCTGGGGGACTGATTTAGCCTGGGGACAAAGGGCTCTTGCTGACAAGGACAATCACAAGACTCTATTTTTCCAGCTAGGGTGCTGCTTGCCCTTCTGCAAAGCCAAAGCTCCACTGCAGCCCCGGGTCCCACTGTCCTGCCACTAGGTCATGGAGTTTCAAGGCTCCTTACTCACATGGCAACCCTCCCATGCCTGCCAGGAAGACCATGGCCCTGGAGAGGCTGCAGGCATGAGAGGTGCACTCTGGGGGTCTCTATGTATGAATGGTGGGGGCAGGGGGCACTCACCCTACTCCTGATTGCTGGTTGGGTCCAAGGGCTTTTGTGGAGTGGGTACCAGGTCATTGGGTACCGTGGAGCCTACTGGGGGTCAGAGAGTATTTTTGCATGGGGGGCCCATCCAGGCTATGAGGGGACACATCTAGGCAAGTGCCCTTCCTGTGCCTCCTTGGCTTGATGACCAGCATCTGTTCTAAGAGCTGTGTGCACACTTCTGTAGAATCCAAACAATCGTCCCCTCCCCTGGGCACTACACACATCAGGGCTAGATTGTTCTCTGGGCACTGCAGGTACTGAGCAGCATCCCTGGCCCCAACCCACCCCATGCCAAGAGCACCCCCAGTCATGACAACCACCCATGTCCCCAGACATTGCCCAGTGTCCCCTGGGCAGGAACTCAATCACCCTCATTGGAAACCAATGTCCCTGCAGCTTCTGTTAAAGGGACTGAGGTGCCCATGGCTCCTGGGAAGGGAGTGTGTCTGAGGCCCTGTACACACGCTGGGTGTGCAAGACACGTAGGTCAACGAAGGTGCCTGCAGAGCACCTTCAACACTGCTCTCTGCAGACCGGCTCCCCTGCCACTGTCTGAGGGCAGCTTGTTCCTAGCAAGTGCCTCCGAGCCACCTTCTCTCCCAAACTACCATTCTGTTTTGTTTTGGTTTGGATTTTTTCCTCTTAAAACATAACACCCCGTCTCTCCTTGTCTCTGAACACTGTGTACTCAGAAGCAGACGCCCCTCCACTGGGGAAAGAGCTGGCGCTTGCACGCACAATTGTTTGTCCTCCTGCAAGATCTGGCTGGAGATTTTTGTTGTTTGTGGGGTTTTGTTTTCTTCCCTTTTCCGTGGCAGGCAGAGTGGGGTGTGGGATTGCTGGGCCCTGGGAGGAAAGAGCCCAGGATTTTTGTGAGCTATAAAGCTATTGATTCTGGATGTGCTAAAGCCAGATGAAGGCTGTTTCTGTTCTCTCCAAAGACAAGGCAGCTCCTGCCTCCACCCCCTCCAAGGCCACCTTCCTGGGGGCGGACTCACCCTGGCACACGAGGCACTGTCTGCTTGGATGAACAAGCTGAAAAAGTGCAGCCACCTCACTGTGGAACTGCCTGGAAGCCACTCTGAGTTCACACTGAGCTGGAACTCTCCAAGGCCACTTCCTTCTGTGCCGCTGGAGGAACAAATACGGCTGCGCTCAGGAGCTGGATGTACCAGGGAGCCGTTTGGGTTGCTCATGGAAAAGTCACCAGAACTGCTATGGTTCTATGCTCTAACCTTCATCTCTGGGCTTTTCAGAGGAAAACGGCAGGGACCGTGTACAGAGATACCCAGGCCAGAGTCTAGCACCAAAGAGCAAATTGGGGTGGCAGGTGGAGCTGTCCCAGGGTGCACAGCTGATGCCTGCTTCCCAAGGAAGCCTGGCATGTCAGCTCTCTGTGTTGTGTAACAAATACCATAAACTTAGCGGCTTCAAACAACACTGTGCCACTCACACTGTTCTGAAGGTTATGGTATGACTTGGTCTTTTGCCTGTGATCTCCCCAAGCTAAACTGAAACATGAGCCCGGCCATTGCCTTATCTGAAGCTTCAGGTTTTCTTGCAGCCTCATGCAGGTTGTTCCAGAATTCACTTCCTTACAGTTGTAGGATGGGAACCCTCTTTCCGTTGCTGGCTGCCAGATCTTAGAAGCTCCCTCCATTCCTTGGCACAAGCTCCTCCATCTTCAAAGCCAGCGACAGAGAATCTCCTTTTTAAGCTTCAAATCACTTCTTCAGGAAAGGCTCCAGCTCCAGCCCAAAAGGGCTTGCCTGGTTCAGTCAACCCCACCCAAGACAACTGCTATCTTAAAGGCAACTGTGCTGCCACACCACGTGACAGGGTGTACTCCTAGAGCCAGGTCCACCGTGTTGATAGTCCTACCCATGCTCCAGGGGAGGGGATCACACAAGGTCTTTCTGTGTCATTGTAGACATCTGCCCAGCACACCTTGATGTTCCATTTGTACAATAGGCACAACACCCTATGGAAGCACCATTGCTGGGTTCCTGGTAAAAGTTCAGTGTGACAAGCATGTATGAAAAATTTGCAAACTGTCAAGCAGCACTCTCAGGAGAGGTGAGGAGTCCTCCTGTGCCTGGCCCAGGGTGGAACCTGAAAATAACAACAAAGCCCAATAAAAATATCTGATCTCCTATGTCACTGTGATTTCCCCTTTTATTCCTTTCAGCAGAATTCAGAAAGAGCATTTATATTCTAGTCTAGGGGTTCTCACCTGGGATGATCCTGCCCCCAGGGGATACTGGGCAATATCTGGGGACATCTCTGAGTATCACACTGGGAGGCTACTCACTGGTGTGGAGTGAGTGGAAGATCCAGGACAGCCCCACTCCAGAGAAAGATCCAGCCCCAGTATCCACAATGCAGGGGGAAGTACCTTGTATTAATTATTTAGGGGAAAATGTTGAGTGAGCTCCCTGCTCACACTGGACACCAGAATAAACTCCTGATGGGACACATGGGTACAGACTAGGTACAGATGGTGCAGTCCCCTGCTCCTGGGACTCCCCTCCTTGCTTCCACCCCACTCAGAGTATGAATTCAAATGTGTAAAGCCTGCTATGATCTCAGCAGGGTGGGTGATCATGGGACACAGAGTCATTTGGGGTCCATGGAATCCCCTAACCCAGTATGGGACTTTGCCTCCAGGGGACACTGGGCAATGTCTGAGAACATCTGTGGTTGTCACAACTTGAGCACTAGGGTGCTCCTGGTATGGGGTAGGTGGAGGCCAGGGATGTTGCTCCGCACCCTGAAGTGCCCAGGACGGCCCCACCCCAGAGAGGGATCTAGCCCCAGTGTCCACAGTCCCCCCGGGGGTTGGGGGGGGCACTGTGTAGTCTAGGGGTCCTACTGTGGTGATAGCTGACTACAAGTAGTGTTACTGGTCCACCTTATCCCAGCTCTGGCAGCCAGTACTATTTTGGGAAGTTGTGTTCTTCTGTGGGACACAGAGAAGTCAGGCAGCAAGTCAGAGAGAGACTCTGGCTCCTAAATCTGGCTTTTCTCCTCTCACAGAGTAATCAGCCCCTGCTGTCATGAGCTTAGGGTTAGCACTGGCCCAGCCTCCGGAAGCTTCACTATGTCTGCCTTGGAGAAAGGTTGCTTTTCCCAGGGATCAGCTGCTCTCAGCTCTGCTCCCAGCCCCAGCTATGCTGCCTGGAGCTGGAAGGTGCTCAGTAAAACATTTGGTGAACAGAACTGAAAGCCCAAAACACAGAGCTGCCTCCCTGGGCCTGGAAGAGGCCTGGAGCATGCCCACTGACTCTTCCCAGCTCAGCCCTCAGCCTGCATCAGCCTCTTTTAGCAGGGGCTTGGGGGTGCCTGTGCAGTGACCCACAGTAGCGCCTGACCCTCTCTGGCCACCAGACCCAAGAGCCGCTCTGCAGAGGCCCAGCCTCTGCCTCTGCCTTGCCAGGCACATTCTTCACATTCCTGTCCTTTTACGCAGCCACCGGGCCAACTCTCAGAAGCCTCCACCAGCCACAGGTTCTTTCCCTTCTGGTAAGAAGAAGGACCTGGCAGGAGTCCATGTCGGTTTATCTGAGCAGGCTGGGAGCGGCACTTTCCCAACTATGACAACTATGTTTGGAATCCAGAGCGATCGCCAGCCATTCTGGGTCTAACTGTCATTGCTTCCTGTGTAGTTGGAAAACACCTCTGAGGGTGGCAGAGGCATCACAGTCCCAAAAGAGGAGCTGAATTTTCTCTTCCTGGTCTCAGTGGGAGGGAGGACACCAGCCCTTCTCTACACCCAGCAGATCTGAGCTTCTCAGGTTGCTGGGACCTCAGAGCCCTAGGGTCCCTGCAAAGTCTGGCACAGCCCCACCTGCCTCTGGGCTTTACACCCCAGGACACTTGGATTCAGCATGCTCACCCACTAGTAGGGTCTCTCCGTTTGCCATGCATCCACCCTCTGGGTGATCTGGGAACACAGTTGCCTGGGCAAAACCCAGAATCAGAGTGGTATCTTAGGACTTCCCAACTCTGAGCTTGTCCTGCCACCTTAGGGACCATCCTTTATTCTTTCTGATTCACCAAGACAGAAGTAGGATTCTGTTGCTGTGACGTGCCAATCCCAAGTGCTAGAATAAAGAAGACAGAAATGTGAACTTAAAGAGCCCCTATGGAGGTAGCTGTGGGGTGCAGCAATGATGGTGCCTTTCCATGAACCCAAGAGTTTCTCAGGTGCCAACAGGCAGCACCACTGGGCACTGGCAGAAAAGTCTGCTCGAGGCCTTGGGGAAAAGTTCCTATGGGCGGCACCTGTGGCTCAGTGAGTAGGGCATCGGCCCCATATACCAAGGGTGGTGGGTTCAAACCTCGCCCTGGCCAAACTGCAACAAAAACATAGCCGGGCATTGTGGCAGGCCCCTGTAGTCTCAGCTACTTGGGAGGCTGAGGCAAGAGAATTGCCTAAGCCCAGGAGTTGGAGGTTGCTGTGAGCTGTGACACTGCGGTACTCCACCGAGGGCAATAAAGCGAGACTCTGTCTCTAAAAAAAAAAAAGGAAAGTTCCCGGGATTGAGAAGAGCATTGTTTCCAACCCTCTAAACAGGAGGAGCAGAGTGGAGACTTTTTGTTATAAAATCTCACTCAGGGTTCCCTCTGACCTTGGTGGCAGCACAGTCTGCCCCAGGCGGCTTAGCGTCTTGGTCTTCCAACTTTCCCAGAACTCTGCAACATTTGCTGAAGCCCAGGTCATGACCAGGGCCAACCCAAAAAAAGAAGTGGTGTGAGGTTCCTGGGACTCTGTGTATTTAAAATGCTAGAACTGTGGGGGCTGGGCAGATGCCTCACACCTGTAATCCCAGCTACTCAGGAGGCTAATGCAGGAGGATGGCTTGAGCTCACAAGTTTGAGGTTGCAGTGAGCTATGATGATGTCACTGCACTCCAGCCTGGGTGACAGAGACCCTGTCTCTAAGAAAAATATAGGAGGTGTGCAGTGGCTCACACCTGTAATCGTAGCACTCTGGGAAGCCAAGGCAGAACTGCTTAAGCTCAGAAGTTCAAGACCAGCCTGAGCAAGAGCGAGACCCCCATCTCTACTAAAAATAAAAAATATGGCCAAGTACTATGGTGGGCACCTATAGTCCCAGCTACTCAGGAGAATGAAGCAGAAGAATTGCTTAAGACCAGGAGTTTGCGGTTGCAGTGAACTGTGATGACACCACTACATTCCAGCCTGGGCAACAGAGTGTGAGCCTCTGTCTCAAAAATAAATAAATAAATAAAATCCCTACCTGCCTCTAGACTTCAGTTTCCTTTTCTGCAGAATGAAGTAGGAACGGGCTAAAAACCTTCAGCTTCTGTGCAGCAAGGGAAACTAGCAATCCTCCAGCTCTCTGATTTTCAGATTTTGTTCTTAAGCTGTAGATCCCTCTTCTAAAATGGAATCTAAGCTTTTGTGGGTGATGGCTGCATTCATTATCTTGATTATATGTGATGGTTTTATGGGTGTATACCTAGGCCCAAACTCATGGCATTGCACACTGTATTTAGCGTATTGCTAGTGCATTATATTTATAATATTTTGAAGCTATTATATGTTATGTATAATATTTATTTTATTTTATATATGATAAAATACACATATACATGCACAAAATGGAATCTGGTCAAGAAATACAGACTGCATCCCAAACCCAAGGCAGCTACTCATATAAAGCCAGGGTTATTCAGCTGCCACAGGGAACCCCGAGGGTGCCACGGAGCAGGGGAGGAAACTGCTCTCTCATTCTGAACTTTAGCGTTGAGAAATCTGAGGCTCAGGGAGAACAGAGGACGTGCCCAGAACCAGGTCTCCAGCCCATGCAAGCAAGCACCCCCTGCACGCCCCGTCTGCAGGCCCCTGAGCTCCCTCATGTGCACGACACACACGCACACCAGCGCCCCAGAGTTCTCGTCTGCGAGCCAGAAACACAAATCTTATATTTCTTGTTCCAAAACAAACAAAACATTGATTGTTTTAATCTTTCACTTTAGTTCTGTTTAGGAAAGAAAAAAAAAAAAACAAACATGTGGCTTTGGTTTCAACAACAACAGCCTGAGCTCTTTTTCTTTTTTCCTTTTCTTCTAAAACAACATTTGCTTCAAAATATTGCTCCATTCATACAATGGAATATTATTCAGCCATAAAAGAGAATGAAGTCCTGATTCATGCTACAACGTGGAGGGACCCTGAGGTCATCATGCTCAGTGCAAGAAGCCAGACACAGAAGGACATGGAGCATATGACTCCATTTATAAGAAATGTCCAAAACAAGCAGGTCCACAGAGACAGGAAGTGGATTCCTGGTTGCAGGCCGGGGGGAGGTGGGGGGGTAGAGAAAAGAAATGACTGCATATGAGGACAGGCTTCCTTTTGGGGTGATGGAATGTTCTAGAAATGATAGTGATGGTGACACAACAATTGTGACTGTGCTAAATGCCACTGAATTATTTGCTTCAGAATCACTTAAGTGGCCAAATTTTATTATAACTAGATTTCTTTAAAGTGTGTGCTTCCCAAACCAGGTACTTGGCTTAGGCAGAAGTTGAAGGGTGCAGGGCCAATTCCACTTGTTTTTACTGCCTTTGCCATGGGGGAGACCTTCCTCCTACTGGGCTTGTAGGAGGAGCTGCTCATGGCTGAGGAAGCTTCTCGTTCCTCTCACCTGCTGAGACCGCTGTGTGCTTACAACCTTGGTTACTGCCTCCTGGGTGCCCATAGTTTGCCAGGGAGACACATACTTGAGCAGGTGGCAATGAAACAACACAAAACACAGCATCTTAGTCCATTTCAGCTGCCATAACAAAGCTCCATAGATTGAGTGACTAATAAACAGTAAAAATTTCTCACAGTTCTTGAGTCTGGAAGTCCAAAGTTAAGGCACAGTGAGCTGTGATGACACCACGATGTTAGTTAAGGACCTGTCTCCTGGTTCATAGATGACACTTTCCCACTATGTCCTCACACAGTGGAAAGAGTAGAGAAGCTCTCTAGGGCCTCCTCAGCTGGGCATTAATCCCATTATGAGGGCTATACCCTCAGGACCCCATCACCTCCCAGAGCCCCCTCCCAGGACCCTTGCACTGAGGGTTAAGATTTTAACATACAAATTTGGGGAGACAAACATTTAGTTTATAGCAAACACCACAAGTGAGTTTCTGAGTGTACTCTAGAGTGTTCTGGGAATTCTGAGTGAAGGTCACCATTAAAACAGATTCAAGGAATTTGAGACCAGTCTGAGCAAAGGCGAGACCCAATCTCTAAAAAAAAAAAATAGCCAGACATTGTGGTAGGCACCTATAGTCCCACCTACTCAGGAGGCTAAGGCAAGAGATTGCTCCAAGAGTTTGAAGTTCCTGTGAGCTGTGATGATACAACACTCTACTGAGGGTGACAAAATGAGACTTATCTCCAAAAAAAAAAAAAAGATATTCAAAGAAATATCATTTGAACCCAGCATCATAACAGATAAAGGTGCCAAAATACAAAGTGGCCGTCCAGGATAAGGACGACATCTCCAAAGGCAGATGCTCCCCTTCATGCCTCCAGCAAATGTCTTTTGAGCACCTACTATGTGCCGGGCTCTGAAGAGAAGAACTCAGGCTTTGGCCCCCTGGGACTTACAGTCCAATTGGGGGACACTTACATATCAAATTAGTGCCTGTAATCCCAGCACTTTGGGAATCCAAGGTGAGAAAGGATCACTTGAGGCCAGGAATTTGAGACCAGCCTGAGCAAGACCAAGACCCTGTCTCTACTAAAAATAGAAAAATTAACCAGGTGTGCTAGGTTCCTGTACTCCCCACTACTCAGGAGGCTGAATCAGGAGGATCACTTGAGCTCACAAGTTCAAGACCAGCCTGAGCAAGAGCGAGATCCAGTTACTACTAAAAATAGAAAAAAATAGCCGGTTGTTGTGGCAGGAGGCTGAAGTGAGGGGATCACTTGAGCCCTAGTGTCTGAGGTTGCTGTGAGACACCACTGCACCCTAGCCCAGGCAACAAAGTAAGATCCTATCTCCAACAACAACAAAAAAAATCAAATTATAAATACTACAAGAGGCTCGGCGCCTGTGGCTCAAGCGGCTAAGGCGCTAGCCACATACACCTAAGGTGGCGGGTTCGAATCCCCAGCCCGGGCCCGCCAAACAACAATGATGGCTG
>NW_003852424.1:15337460-15371666 GCF_000181295.1 Otolemur garnettii | reverse complement strand
GCAGTTTTTGGCCAGGGCTGGGTTTGAACCCACCGCCTCCGGCATATGGGGCCAGCGCCCTGCCTTTGAGCCACAGGCGCCACCCTTCACCTTAATTCTTGTAGAGTATTTCCACTGAGTGTAGAATTTTCATTGAGTGCACTTCGTTGTTGCTCCTTTTCCCTCCCTGGTTTGTTTGTTTATTTTTGTTTAACCAATTTTATCAAGGTATAATTCACATGGAATAATGAGATTTTAAATGTGCAGTTTTATGGATTTGGGCAAATGTGTACACCATGTGCACCAACAACTCAACCAAGATGGAGGGCATTTCCATTACCCTAGAAAGTGCTTCCATGCCTCTTCCAGCCAGCATCCTCCCGAGAGACAACAGCTTCCATTCTGCTACATATCACCATTGAGTAGTCTTGCCTATCTTGAATTTCATATAAATGGAATCATACACTATGTACCTCTAATGTCTGACTTCAGTTGCTTGACTGAGGTTTTCTGAGATTCATACATGGTGCTGCTTCTGTCAATAGTTTGCTCTTTTTCTTTGTGCAATAGTACTCCATTATATGAAACATCTCAGTTTGTTTACCTGTTCTCTTGTTGACAGGCATTTGGATTGTTTCCAGCTTTCGATATTATGAATAAAGGCTTATGAACATCTTGTACAAGTCCTTTTGTGCAGATATGTTTTTATTTATCTTGAGTAAATCCCTAGGAGTGGAATTGCTGGGTCAGAGGTTAGGTATGTGTTTTGCCTTAGAAGAAACCAATTTTCCACAGCGACTGTATTATTTCACATTCCCATTGGTAACGTATGACCCTTCCAGTTTCTCTACCTTTGCCCGAGTATTTAATGTTGTCAGTCTTTTCAATTTATGCCATCCTAGTGGTTACGAAGCAGTCTCTTGTTGTGATTTTAATTGATAGTTCCCTGGTGACTAATCATTAAGCCCCATTTCACGTGCTTATTGGCCATTTCTCTTGTCAGTTTTTAGGGCATTTATTTTTCCTGAGATTCCAGGACTTCTTGAGTGTATAGCTTGAAGTCTTTTCATCAGTTTTGAAAAATTGTCGGTCTTTATCTCTCTGAAGACTGCTTCTCCCCATTCTCATTCTAATTATGTGTATGTTAGACCTGGCTGCATCTCTGTGTCTTTTACCCTCTATTCAGGAGTTTATTTACCTTTGTGTCTTCTTTCTTTGTTCTGGATATTGTCCTCTGTTCCATCCTTTAGTTCACTAAGTTTTTGTTTTTGTTTTTTTGGTTTTTTTCAGTTTTTGGCCAGGTGCTGGGTTTGAACCTGCCACCTCCTGTATACAGGGTCGGCACCCTACTCCTTGAGCCACAGGTGCTGCGCCTAGTTCACTAAGTTTTACTTCTCCCACTGAGTTCTTACTTTCAGATATTGTCATTTTCTGCATATCCACTGGTTCTTTTTTTTTTTTTGTAATAATCTTTCCAATTTGCTGCCAAAATTCCAATCTCATCCTTTCATCTCTTTGAACATAATTAATACAATTATCTTCAAGTCTCTGCCATGCCAGTCTGTGAAACCCCTGTAGGTCTGTTTGTATTGCTGATTATTTCTTCTGGCTTTTGTTAATGTGGTCCTGTCTCATTGTATGTCTGGTTATTTTTACTTGTGTGCCAGCCATTGCATTTGCAGATTAGTATGTAGAAATACTTATGGCCTGAGATGATGTTGTTTTCCTCTAGAGAGGATTTATGTTTACTTCTTCCAGGCATTTAGGGCTACAAGGAGTCTAGGATCACCTTAATTTAGTATCAGCAATTGGGATTATTAAAAATTTAGCTGCAGTCTCAATATGGTGAGACCATGTACTTCCTGCTTACCATTACTCCTAGAGTTTAACACTAAGTTGCCCCAACTCACACCAAGGGGAAATTCACCAAACTCTCTCTCCTCAGCAGATACTAGACCTCAATTTCTGTACCCCTGGCCTTGTGAAGCTAATAGAAATACTATTCGGCCTCTCAGCAAACTCCCCCAGCCTAGAAAAAGTGTCCCCCAAACTTTCCAGGCTTCCATCTCTCCCCACATTCTGGCTGGAAAATCTTCACTATCTTAACAACCCTCTGGGGCCTTCAAGCAACACTTCTAGTTGCCCCCAGCAGGAGAATGAGTTTGTCCATATTAGCTGACCTGCACTGTTCTGCAAGACAAAATCTACCAATAGAGATTTTTTATCCAGAGTCCAAGTATTTTAGAAGGAAGTTATGAATACGGATCATCTTGACCTTAGAACCACAGAATGACTGATGAGGACTGATCCTCAACTTTAAGAACACACCTCTTATTTTCTGTCTGGGGAAGTCAAATAGCAAGTCAGAAGCAAAGCCGGGATGTGAGTCCCTGGTTTTCCATTTCCAGACGTGCATTGTGTATTCTATCTGCAGGAACTGGTAGCAACTTTTATCCCTTGAATAAGGTCCCTGGAAATGACCTCACCTGTCTCTGAAACCTGAAAGTCTTGTCAACTCAGCAAGAGGCTTATGCAACCCATGGTTGCCAGAGGCCCTTTTGCCTCTACTCATGCCCATAAATGACATGGAAGTGACCTAAGCATAGCCGGTCATTGTAGACTCTCAGATCTAATAGCAGAGCTTTAAAATCTCTAGCCTCACCTTTACTTTATGGTTCCAAAGGGAAAAGGATTTGCTTAAGCTCGTGCTTTAAGTCAGACAATCTAGTTTCTTTCTAGCTCTTGCTAATTCCATCCACTCCTGATATTAATATGATTGACTTCCACCTCTGCCCAGGTCTCCACAGGCCATTCCCTGCCCAACCCCAGCCTCAGGGCAGGTCACGGGAGTGGCCATCGGATGCAAGCAAGCTCCTTGGGGAGCAAGATTTCTCAATGGCTTTCAGCAAACCTGCCCTTCCACATTCGTTGGGTGCAGGATGTTCTGCTGACCTTTTCTCTCCAGCAGCTGTGTTTATATTTCGCATTTGCCACGGGTCCCTGAAAAAGAGCCCTCTTCGTGGCTGCCAACCTCTGGGGCCCAGGAGGTTTACTGCCAGGCCCCAGTGCAGAGTTGGGATCGTCTGCACACAGCAGTTCACTGAAGCTCAGAAAGGGGGTGCAGCCTGCCCAAGGCCACAAAGCTTGATAGCCTTAGGGCAGACTCAGGTTTTGAACTTCCCATAGCAGCCCACCTTCCTGGAGTTACCTCCTTTCTTGGAGCTGTGGTCTCAACCCCCTTCAAATGAGTTCACTTCTAAGGGAAGAGTCCATGGATACTAATAAAATTAACCGTCCTTTTGAAACAGGCTTCTATTTTCATCTAGAACCATTTCTTGGAGCCGGGTGAGCCAGCTGAGTTCAAACTGTTCACATTTTATCTAAAGGAACACTTTAAGCCTCAGGGTTTCTCTCAATAAGGGAGTTCCAGAAAGGCCTTAGGGTTTGCCCCCAAGGGAACACGTGTCTAAATCTGGGGACATCTGTGGTTGTCAGGACAGATGGAGCTCCTGGCATGGAGTGGGTGGAGTCCAGGGACACTGCTCAGCACTCTGCATTGCCCAGGACGGCCCCACCCTGGAGAATAACTAGCTCTGAATGTTCTCAGTGCCCAAGGGGAAAGAACCTGTTCTGTTGGGTATTAATCTCCCACTATTGATCGAGTACCTTTAGGATTTTGTGAATTTAATAGTTCAGCCAGATTTGCAGCAGGGCCCTAGACTTAGTCTCTCTCCACTGACGCTGTGGTCACTTTTTGTTGCGCTTTTTCATCTGCACCTGCCCATCCATCTGCTTGACAAATGCTTAGAGCACAGCTTCTTCACCCAGTGGGACAGGCCCCCGGGCTGGGCTGTAGGATGTGGTTCCAAGAATGCAGAAGAGTGAGGTGCCCTCAGACAAGGATGGGTCCACCTCCCTGGAGGGATGGATGATATCAAAAATCCATCCTGAAATGAGGACATCTGAGCAACACACAGTTTAAGCCATTGCCAAGATCCCAGTCTTTTTTTTTTTAACCTTGAAGACTCTTTTTATTAATTGAACTTTACACTCTTCCCACACACCCTCAAAGTAATGTCCAGCACCCATGGATAATTGAAAATAATACACTTGGGAAGAAGCCAAAGCCTGGCTCTCTGCCACCTTTGCCTGGCCACCTTTGCCTGGCCGCCTACCAGCTTATCTCTTGTTAAGACTGATGCTTTGCTGGGTATACCTGTGGCTCAGTGAGTAGGGTGCCGGCCCCATATATGGAGGGTGGTGGGTTCAAATCTGGCCTCGGCCAAACTGCAGCAAAAAAATAGCTGGGCATTATGGTGGCCGCCTATAGTCCCAGCTACTCGGGAGGCTGAGGCAGGAGAATTGCCTGAGCCCAGGAGTTGGAGGTTGCTGTGAGCTGTGTGATGTCACGGCACTCTACTGAGGGCAATAAAGTGAGACTCTGTCTCTACAAAAAAAAAAAAAAATGATTGATGCTTTGCTACCTTTTTGATGGCTTCTATTTAGAGTAGTAAAGGTGCTTTTTTAATTATTAAATCATAGCTGTGTACATTAATGCAGTCATGGGGTACAAGGTGCTGGTTTTATATACAATTTGAGATATTTTCATCGAACTGGTTAATATAGACTTCACGGCATTTTCTTAGTTATTGTGTTAAGAAATTTATATTCTGGCTCGGCGCCTATAGCTCAACCGGCTAAGGCGCCAGCCACGTACACCTAAGGTGGCGGGTTCGAATCCCCAGCCCGGACCCGCCAAACAACAATGACGGCTGCAACCAAAAAATAGCCAGGCGTTGTGGCGGGCGCCTGTGGTCCCAGCTACTTGGGAGGCGGAGGCAGGAGACTCGCTTGAGCCCAGGAGTTGGAGGTTGCTGTGAGCTGTGATGCCACGGCACTCTACCCAGGGGAAAAGTTTGAGGCTCTTTCTAAAAAAAAAAAAAAAAGAAATTTATATTCTACACCTAGTAAATTTCACATGTACCCTTGTAAGATGCACCGTAGGTGTAAATTGGAACAATACAGAGAAGATTAGGATAGATCCTGAGCAAGATCCCAATTTTAATGTTGTCTTGTAGTCATAGGCAGCAGGGTGAGACCAACCCTGTCTCTAAATATATATATACAACTATATAATAAATAATGATAAGATATATAATAAGTGATACAAATGCATAATAATAAACATATAAAAATAAATAGCAATCTCACTTTTCCCTCCAAAATCTCTTAGTTTGGCTTGGCGCCTGTGGCTCAAATGGCTAAGGCGCCAGCCACATACACCTGAGCTGGCAGGTTCAAGTCCAGTCTGGGCCTGTCAAACCTCTCAGATATCTTTCATATCTGCTCCCAGACAGTGGCTGGTCCATTCTCCCTAGGGATAATTTCTGGCCACTGCCATCCCCCACCCCTGGTGTCCCAACCAAATCATGCATGGTCTGATACAGCAGGGAGCAGTATCCTCATGTGTGGGAAACAGTCCCCTCCCATGACCTGAGCCAGCTTCATGCTTAGCCTTAACTCTGTGTGGATTTGGGCAGGTCACCTTGTCCCCCTGGCCCTCACTGTCTTCCCCCAGACCATGAAGGGACAAGCATGCTAGGTGGTCCCCATGCTTCCTGTTGGCCATGATGCTGTGCAATGTCCTGGTGAATAGCTCATCTGCTAACTCAGTTCTGTGCACAAGCCCTCAGCCCTCGGTCTCCTTGCTCGAATGCAAGGATTTCTTTCAGCTATTCCTAGAGGCTAAAAAGGACTCCATGAGAGACCCTGACATAATGACACCCTATGTGTGCATCCCCAAGGCTGGCAGTTGTCAGTGCCAGCTGGTTCCCACGGACCTCTGTGAACCTTGTCCTGCCTTTGCAGAACCCTTCAAGTGGCTTTTATCATAAACAGCTTCTGCACATTGTGATGCTATTAGTTGTTTTAACTGAAGGTTTCAGCACAAAGGGGGCATCAGGGACCTGAAAATGGATCCAGGTCTCACCTAGCTGGTGTCAGGGACTCCCAAAGGAACACCTGGCAAGTGTACAGGTCACAATCAGGGAACCACGCTGTGACTACCTTCACAGGTAGGGTGACCAACTCATCCTTGTCCACCAGGGATCATTTCTATCTTAACACTGAACATCCTGTGTCCAAGAAAACCGTCACACTATTTGTGTCCTTGGGTAAATTGCTTTATCTTCTTCCTGAGTCACTCTATGCTATACCTACTTTTTTTTTTAACTTTTATTATTTTAAAACCATTTCATCTCTCCTACACTGCTGCTTGGAATACAAACTAGTGCAGTGACCTTGGAAACTGTTTGGAATAATGTTTAACATACAGAAGTAAACCAGGAGCCAGAAAACTCATGCAGAACAGTTTATCCAAGAGAAACGGAATCAGGTTTACCCAAAACCCTGCACATGAATATGTATTGCAGGTTTATGCACAATCCCCCCAAACTGGAAGCAACCCATGTCCCCTACTTGGTGAATGGACCCACAGTGGTGTGCCCCTGTGGTGAAATACTGCACAGCCACGAAAAGGGAGAGCTGATGTCTGCATCAGCGTGGGCAAATCAAAAGGCATCCTACCCTGGGGAAGAAGCCAGACTATACCATATTATTCCATTCATAGAACTTTCCAGAAAAGACAAAACTATATGAACAGAGGACAGATGGGTGGTTGCAGGGGCTGGCGACAAAGGCATAATATGGGGGAGTTTCTTAGGATAAGAGAACCATTCTGTGTCACGGTAGTGATGTTAGTTACACGGCATGCGAGTTTGTAAAACCTCACCAACTGTGTGCCCAAAGGGATGGGTTTTTACTATAAAATTATGCTTTAATAAAAACATTTCATTAGAGGAAATTACAAAAACACACTGTAACAAGGCTGTCATCTCGAGGTTCCCTGTCTGCCTTCATCCACCTATATTTTAATACCACAGTGAATAACCACACATTCGCTCTTTGTCATGTTCCTGTTTTCACAAATAGCGCTCTCTATACGTGCCATGCTTTCACTTGCCACTTACAATGCTTGCGTAATGTTCCACCAGAAAAATGTCCCATTACATTGGCCATTCCCTATTGCGGAACATGTGGTTTCATTCTAACTTTTCACTGTTATAAATCACACAGTGGTAAACATCTGTCTATGTATAACTTTTTATTTCATTTTTCCCCCTTGGGATAAATGCCCCAGCAAGGGGTAGAGCACAGCCTGTTGTTCTTCATCTTCAGTTTATAAAGCTGAGATCAGTTTGCAAGACCAGAGAGTCAAGAATGGGCAGGCGTGGTGGCTCATGCCTGTAATCCTAGCACTCTAGGAGGCCGAGGAGAGTAGACTGCTTGAGCACAGGAGTTTGAGACCAGCCTGAACAAGAGCAAGACCCCGTCAATAAAAATAGCCAGGCATTGGGGCAGGCACCTATAGTCCCAGCTATTCAGGAGGCTGAGGCAAGAGGATCACTTGAGCCCAAGAGTTTGCGGTTGCTGTGAGCTATGATGCCACAGCACTCTACGGAGGGCAACAAAGTGAGACTCTATCTCGAAATATTAATAATAATAATAAATAAATGAATAACAAAAAGAACGGGCATACCCTAGCTGCGCCTACAGGACTCTTCTCTGACTTTACTGGTGTCTTGAGTAGATAAAGTGTCCGCCGTTACTCTTCCAACCTGCTATCTTCCATTATTACTGAGGCCATTTTAACTGGTTATTTACCAGCTAAATTACTTCATGAACTGATTAAATTCTTCTTTCTACTTGCTTTCCTGACAGGATCTGGCTAAGGAATTAATACGTTAAAGAGGTCATCTTTCTGCTTATTTATTGCAATGCTACTTCCTAGGACAGTGGTCTTGGATTTTAGTTCTATTAATATTTGTCATGAAGTTCTAAATCTTTATATATGATCAGAGCTACTGATCTCAATTCATTCTGTTGAGTCAGTTGTTAGGACGTAACTTCTGTATGATAGAGTATTCCATATAATTGGTCCTAATCTGTGTATATTTTCTTTCATTCTATGGCTCTTTATATGGAATCTCTCTAGGGAGTGTGGAATACAGTTTGATGTAAAACAATGATTCGCCCAGGGGACACTTGGCCACATTTGGAGACATCTGTGGTCGTCACACTGGGGGGTGCTTCTGGCATGGAGTGGGTGGAGGCAGGGCTGCTGCTCAGTACCCTGCGGTGCCCAGGACAGCCCCACCCCAGAGAACACTCAGGCCCCAGTATCCACAGGGCTGAGGTTCAGAACCCTGCTCTGGCTGGGTGTTTCTCTGCTTCACCATCAACATGTCCTACTCTGATGAAAACCACCTCTCCTCTGGTTTTCCTTAATTCCTATGTGCACTGGAGCCTCAGATCTATTCTATTTGGGGGATGATGGCCCCCTCTTTGTAAGTTATCGTAGCTTTACAACATATACTGGGTGGGGGGGTGGGGGATACCCTTGGTGTCCTCATCTTTAAGATGTGTGCATGTGAGCATTTTCTGGAGGACACTTAAATTGGGTGTGGTTTATTAGCCTTTGCAAGGAGCTCAGCCAGGAGCGTGGCAGCATCTATTAAAGTTTTATTTTTAGAGAGCTTCACCCCACATGTTCCCCTACCTCCCCAGCCCGGAGCAGCCTATGCAGGGAGGTATGTTGGGGAGGGGCCCCCAGGGCTGTGTGCAACTCTGACACCCCACCCCTGCCCACAGCTCTCTTGGCCCTGCCCTTCTGCTAGGGCTTTCTGAGGCCCTCCTAGGCCCAGGCAGGCTCAGCCAGGTCAGGGTGCCCGGCACCATCATGTGCCTTTGCAGGGAGGCAGCTGGTGAGGAATGTTCCCTGGGCTGACTCAGCACCAAGGCGTGTTTCGCTGGTGCTGGCTTAATCCTCAGTGGGGGGCATGGCTGCTCCCTGAGTCACTGGCTGGCTGGTGACAGCAGCCAAGACAGGGACTTCAGGAGGCAGCTGCCAGGGCTTCAGGTAATGCAACCCATGTCTGAGTCTCAGCATCTCAGCGTAAGCACACAGAGACACATGCACATGCAGACTTACACATAGACACATGTGCCCAAATGCATATACACAATACATGTGTGTTCACCTGTGCACACATGTGCATGTATGCACAGGAGTACACAAATACATGTGTGCGCACTGACATGCATGCCACATGTGGGCATGTGCAATGAACACAAGTGCACATGGCCTATACACATACGTGTATACACATACACATGCACACACAAACACACACATACACTCACACACAATGCCACCCTCTCTGGCCTTTCTAGCAGGCCTGGGTTACAACCCAGCCCAGATGGAGCCTCTCCCAGAACATTTTGCCTAAAACAGGGTCAGCCACATTTAGGGACTTGATGGTCACAGGGAAGTAGTGGGGGTGGCTATAAGGGGCAGTGGGGCTCCAGGGTCCTGGCTGGCACTTCTGACCATGGATGTTAAATAGCACCCCCTTGGCCTTCCAAGGAAAACAGGCCGTGAGCCAGCCCGTTTGTTCTCTGTGCGCGTCTATATTTAGCGCTGAGTAATTTAGGTATTTTTAAGCTGAACCAAGGGCGGTTTTCCCTGAGTTGGATGTTTTGTGGCTGCTTTGAAGCTCTCAGTTGAATCAGAGCCCTCTGAAAGCCCACACGTGGGCTCTGGGCTCCCAGAGCAGACAGGCTCAGGTCTTTTCTGTCCCAAGAAGGGGGATGGATGACTGCTGGAAACAAAGGGCACTGGCAATATCCAAGGGATTTTTTTTGTCTAATCGACACCTTTACCAAGATCACTGTGGAGTCATATCCGTCATAACAAAGAACACAGAGAAAGTCTGTGTCTCATTCACCCAGTCCTATGGCAACTAGAGGCACAACCAGACAGTGATACAATCCACCAGGCTCATTCAGATTTTTGCAGTTTCACTTGTACTCTGTACTGTGTGTGTCAAGTTCCTTTCAAGTTCATCACAAGTACCTGCAGACCTATCTCCCTCCTGACCCACCTGCCAGCTACTAATCTAATTATTGTTGCAAACATGGTTTTATTTATTTTGATTTATTTATGTATTTATTTATTAAGACAGAGTCTCACACTGTTGCCCAAGCTCAAGTACTATGATGGCACCCTAGCTCACAGCAACCTCAGACTCCTGGATTCAAGTGATTCTCCTGCCTCAGCCTCCCGTGTAGCTGGGACTATAGGCACCAGCCACAATACCCAGCTAATTTTTCTATTTTAGTAGAAACAGGGTTTCGCTATTTCTCAAACTGGTCTCAAACTGCTGAGCTCAAGTGATCCTCCTGCCTCAGCCTACTTAGTGCTGGGATTACAGGCCATGAGATGGGCCTGTGAGGGTGGGCCTGTGAGGGTGGGATTGTGAGTCCCCACGCCTGGCCCTCCAACATGTTATATTAATGGAAATGCACAGCTTGTCATGATTGGGATTGGCTTTTTTCCCTTGGCCCCATTCCCTGGAGATTAATCCCCATTGTTGTATATATGGATATATTGTGAAGTAGGAATGTTCTGAAGATCTGAAATCTTGCCTTTACTTTACTGCAGCTGCCTAGTTCTACAAAACAGACAGAGCCCATGAGTTATGACAGATACCAAACTCTACTTAATTACCTGGTTAAGTGTCTGCCTGTCTCAGAACAGGTTCCTTAACATGATGCTGCTGACATCTGGGGCCAGGGCAGTGCTGGGCCTTGCAGAGTGCTGAGCAGTGTCCCTGGCCTCCACCCGCCCATGCCAGGGCCACCCCTCCTCCAGTCGTGACAACCATGAATGTCCCCAGACATCACCTAGTGCCCCAGGGTGGCAGGATCACCTCTAGTTGAGAACCACCGAATTAGAGTTCACCAAACAAATCAAAATTGGATGGAAAAAGTAGAATTTTTGCTGCCTAAAGGAACCGAAAAAAATTTTGCATAACGGAATTACATAAACAAATAAACATCACTCACACATGGCTGGCAGGAATATAAAACGGTGCAGCCACTGTGAAAAATGGTGCAGTCACTATGAAAAACAGTTTGGCAGTTTCTTAAAAATTAAACATGCGTCTACCATATAACACAGCAATTTCACTCCTCAGTGTCTATTCCAGAGAAATAAAGACGTATGTTCACATGAAAAGCTGCACAGGAATGTTTATAGCAGCTTTACTCATGACAGAAAAAACTAAAATCAGCCTGGCAAGGCGGCTCACATCTGTAATCCTAGTACTCTGGGAGGCTGAAGTGGGTGAATTGCCTGAGCTCACAAGTTCGAGACCAAGCTGAGCAAAAGCAAGACACCATCTCTAAAAATAGTCCCAGCTACTCAGGAGGTTGAGGCAAGAGAATCGCTTGAGCCCAGGAGTTTGAAGTTGCTGTGAGCTATGACGCCATGGCACTCTACCAAGGGCGACAAAGTGAGACTCTCAAAAAAAAAAAAAAAAAAAAAGAAAAGAAAAAACTTAAATCAGCCCAGATGTTCTTTTTTTTTTTTTTTTTGAGACAGAGCCTCAAGCTGTCCCCCTGGGTAGAATACCATGGCATCACAGCTCACAGCAACCTCCAACTCCTGGGCTCAAGCAAGTCTCCTGCCTCAGCCTCCCAAGTAGCTGGGACTACAGGTGCCCACCACAACGCCCGGCCATTTTTTGGTAGCAGCCATCATTGTTGTTTGGCGAGCCCGGGCTGGGGATTCGAACTCGCCACCTTAGGTGTATGTGGCTGGCGCCTTAGCCACTTGAGCCACAGGCGCCAAGCCAGCCCAGATGTTCTTAAGCAAACTTTTCCATCCACACCATGGAATACTGCTCAGCCATGAAAATGAACAAGATACTGATTCATGTAACAGCCTGGGGTGGGGAAAGCCAGTACCAGAAGGTTACATTCCATACAGTCCCATTTGTATAACATTTTCTTTATTTTATTTTGTTGTATATATACAGGGTGGCCATAAAGTTTGTGTGCAATAGTTGTTAAATTGCAAATGAATTTTATGGCCACCCACCCTTTGTATATTTTTATAGACAGGGTCTTGCTCTGTCACTCAGGCTAGATGCAGTGGCATCATCATAGCTCACTATAGCCTCAAATTCCCAGGATCTCTCAAAAGATCCTCCTGCCTCAGCCTCCTGAGTACCTGGGACTACAGACATACATGACCATACTCAGCTAATTTTCCTATTTTATGCAAAGACCGGGTCTCATTATGTTACCCAGGCTAGTCTCAAACTCTTGGGCTCAAGCAATCCCCCCACTTCAACCTCCCAAAATGTTGGGATTATAAGCATGAGCCACCACACCTGGCAACATTCTTAAAATGACAAAAGTTTGGAAAAAAAGAACATATCAGTATTTGTGGGAGATTAAGGATGGTTTGGGAGTTGGGCGTGATTTTCACACCCAGAAGGGACGCTGGAGGTGGGAATGTTCTATATTTGTACCAATGTCTAGTTGTGATTATTGTACAAGATGTTACCATTGGGGAAACTATGATCTCAGAACTAAATATAATTTAAAAATAAGATGAATAAAAATGTTTTGGAAACCTGTAGTCCCAGCTACTCAGGAGGCTGAGGCAAGAGAATCACCTAAGCCCAAGAGTTGGAGGTTGCTGTGACCTGTGTGATGCTGCCATGGCACTCTACCGAGGGCAATAAAGTGAGACTCTGTCTCTAAAAAAAAAAAATTTTGGAAAGAATAAAAGTCATCCCAAACAAAAACAAAGCAGGAGTCATTGGTACAATGAAGAACTGACCTGTATAGGAGAACCCAGGAGGGAAGTACTCTGACCCTCCAAAATGTTTATGTACAGATGCCAAAAAAATGTATACACAGTTTTTTAAGAAAAAAAACTGTATAAAAATTGCAATACTCAAGTCACGTTTGACTTCTGCAATTATAAGAGACATATGATACAATGTACATTACTGATATCTATTGAATATTACAATTCTTTTTTTTGAGACAGAGTCTCACTTCATTGCCCTCAGCAGAGTGCCGGTAGACTGCCGTGGTGTCGTAGCCCACAGCAACCTCAAACTCTTGGGCTTAGGCAATTCTCTTGCCTCAGCCTCCCAAGTAGCTGGGACCACAGGCACCTACCACAACACCCGGTTATTTTTTTGTTGCAGTTGTCATTGTTGTTTATCTGGCCCAGGCTGGGTTCAAACCTGCCAGCCCGGGTGTATGTGGCTGGTGCCATAACTACTGTGCTATAGGCACCAAGCCTGAATATCACAATTTTAATACAGTTTTTTTCTTTCTTAAAATGTGTATATATTTTTTGGTACCCTCTGTATCTATGGAATACCCAATCCTAAGAGTGCTGGGAAAATAAATAGATGAGTATGTACAGCAAAAACAGCAAATATTCTCCCCATCATGCCATGGCGTTAGAGAACTGTGAATTAGCTAAAAGTTTCCAGAGTGAGAGGGAGATGGTTTATCTTGAATTGTCCACTCATGCTAAATGACTGACTTAAATAGAGCACATTATCGACACTCAGGGAATTGTCTTGGGTAACCAGTGTCCCCTTCGAAATTCATGTCCGCACACATGACCCGATTTGTAAATAAAGTTTGCAGATGTGATTAAGCAAGATTAACTTGTGCTGGAGTGGGGCGGGCCTTGATCCAATGACTGTGTCCTTATAAGAGAGAAATTTGGACACAGAGACAGAGAAAGAGGAGATAACCATGTAGTGGCAGAGGCAGAGACTGGAGTGATGCGGCCACAAGCCCAGGCACCTGCCACCCCCCGGATCTGGGAGAGGCAGGAAGGACCCTTCCCTGGAGCCTTGTAGAAACCCTGACTCAAGGCTTTCACCTCCACAACTAGATTTTTGTTGTCTTAATCTGCCCTGTTTGTGGTCATCTGTTCCAGCAGCCCCAGGGAGAACATCTACCCCAGCCCTTTGGAAAGCTCTGGAAAAGCCCTCAGATCTGAATAGGGTCCCCTCAGTGTCTGGGGACCATCATCTCTTAGTCTCCTGGAGTTTCTGTCATAAACAAACCCCTTTCCTGTGGCTGCCCTCTCCCCAAGAAGCTACTCCCAGGCAGGAAAGGACTGCAAAGGCTGCCACCTCTGCCCCACCCCAGGAAGCCCTGATCCACTCATAGGTCCCCTGCTGGAACCTCTGGGGGTCAGCAGACCTAAGCACCACTCCTCCACCTGGCCATTTTGTGTCTGAATGGGAACTTGGAGCCCTCCTGGACGCAGGAGCTGCATGGGTTTCGATCTCTGCACAGCTACCACCCAGGGTCATCAGTTCTCCATAAGGTTTGCAGAATAGAAGGCAAGAAATGTGAATGAAATAGGCCTGGGCTCTCCAAAGAAGGGGGACCCACCAGGATCCCGAGACCTGCTTCTGTCCGGGGTCCACGGTTCTTACCCTTCAATCCCCGCTGGGAAACTGGGCCCCGTTTGAGACATCTGTGGTTATCACGACTGGGTTGAAAGATACTCGGCACGGGGTTCACGGAGGCCAGGGGGGCTACTCAGCACCCTGCAGTGCCCAGTGTCCACGGTGCCTGGCGGCAGGGCAGGGATCAGAGAAGCTCCATGCTTGTCTCCTGCCGTGTCCCTCACTCTAGCCCAGGCGTCCTCAAACTATGGCCCGCGGGCCACATGCAGCCCGCCTAGGACATTTATCCAGCCTGCCGAGCGTTTTTGCCGCTGCTCTCTGTCCTGCTTAGCAGCCAGCTCATCCCGGGGCCCACAATCCAACCCTCCAACAGTCTGAGGGACAGTGAACTAGCCCCCTGTTTAAAAAGTTTGAGGACCCCTGCGAGTCTAGCCCAACCAGGAGCTGGTGCCATTATTTCTGGAAGTCTTCTGAGAACCTTTATAGTCACAGCCAGGGGCACCAGACCCCAACTGGCCACAGAAAGGTATGTGGGAAGTCATGTTTAGTGGGGTTCCCTCCCCTTGGCCAGGGAAGCTGGAGATGCAGCAAGGCCCTAGGGTGGTGGGGCCGGGCCACACAGTGAGGCTGTGGGAAGGGGTGTTCTGCCCCACTGTCCTTCCTGGGCCTGCTGTCTTGGGTCATTGCAAGCTGGCTCAAGTCCCCCTGCTTTCTCCCACAGCTTTCTGGACGCCGGGGTCCTGAGCTGATGGCAGACAATGTCAGCCACTAACAACATCGCCCAGGCCCGGAAGCTGGTGGAACAGCTCCGCATTGAAGCTGGGATCGAGCGCATCAAGGTGAGTGAGCCGGCAGCAGGAGGAACTGGGGGGATCCCGAAGGTGTGCCTGGCAGGTCACAGGCACTCAGTAAATGACAGGCAGGGAGCTTCAGCGGGAGGGCAGAGGTTACGCCATGACTGTACCTCTCACTGTGTGACCACGGACCCTCACCTAACCTCTTGGCCTGCACTTCCTCCACAGAAAGATTGCAGCTGATCTAACATCTACCTCTTGATTGTCACAGCAATTTGATGTGTTATAGCACTTTGTAAATGCAGTGAGACCCCCCAAGAAGGGCTGAGCCTGGCCCCTAGCCCCAGGGTCACCATGAGGCAAGCATTTAGTCTCCCTGCTGTCCCCTCCACTGACAGGCTGTTAGGCTTTTTGGGTACAACACATGCAAATAGACATGAGAATCTGGTGTGGTGACTCAGGCTTATAATCCCAGCACTTTGGGAGGCCAAGGTGAGAGGATCACTTTGAGCTCAGGAGTCTAAGACTGGGCTAGGCAACATAATGAGATTCTAAAAAAAAAAAAAAAAACAACAACAGAAAAATTAGCTGGACATGGTGACACATGCCTGTAGTCCCAGCTACTCAGGAGGCTGAGGTAAGAAGACCACTTGAGCACCAGACTGCAGTGAGCTGTGATCACAGCACTTATAACACTGTATACCAGCCTGGGCAATAGAGTAAGACCATGTCTCAAAAAAAAAAAAAAAAAAGGAAGAAAGAACAAAGAAATGAAAGACACAGGGAAGAGAGGAAGGAGACAGATTTGTCACTGTCTACTTTCTTCTTTTCTGCATTGTTTGCATTTTTCATAATAATCGTGTTTGATTTCTGTACTAAGGAAAGAAAACAGACAGCAGTTTCCTGCTCACAGACACTTAACCTGTCAAAGACCAGGAGCACACAAAGCCAAATGAGAAGGGCTCTAGGCAGTCTGCAATTCCAACAGACTTTAAAAAAATAATATGCAAAATGAAATTAGCCATTTTAAAGTGAGCAAGTCAGTGGCATTTCCTATATTCGCAGTGTTGTGCAACTATCTCCTCTCTCTAGTTCTAGAAGATTTCTATCAACCCAAAGGAAATCTAGTCCATCAGCAGTCATCTCCCAACTTCCCCCAGCCCATCAGCTCTTAGAGAACACGCATCCCAAATCCACTTCCCATCTCTGTGGATCTGCCTGTCCTGGACATTTCATATAAATGGAATCTCACACTGTGTGTCCTTCTGTGTCTGCTTTTCTCACTGAGCACGATGGCCTCAAGGTTTGTTCACATTGTAGCCTGTGTCAGAGCCTCCTTCCTTGTCATGTTTGAGTGATATTCTAGTGTGTGGACTGACCATGTTGCATTCACATGGTAAATTTCAGGTCCACACAGGGACCCCAGGATGACACCCAAGACTCACAACAACTCAACAGATGGGGTCACCATGGAGCACTTGGCAGTTTGAAAGGCACCTTCTCACCAAACCTGTGTCCACTTTGCAAAGGATGACCCAGCTCCAAGGGGCTGTTTTCCTGTCCCAGAAGGCAGTTTGCAGGGCTGGACAAATAGCCTTGCTCTGGCCATCAGAGAAAGAGAATGACTGAGGTAGAGGGATAGATTTACTTGAAGGCAAATTCAAATTCTGTACAGATAGCACAGGGGCTGAAAAAAAAAAAAATTAAATCTGCAGGACAACTACTAGACCCAAGCCCCAGGAAAGAGCTGATGCTGGAACACGGGTTCCAAAGCCATCTGGAAGCAGAATTCCCTTTCTTTCAGGAGACCTCAGTCTTTCCTCTTAAGTTTTTCAACTGAGTACATGAGGCCCACCCACATCAGGAGGGTTACCTGCTTTACTAAGAGATGTCAATCTCTCTAAAATACCATTGAAACATCTAGAATAATGTTTGACCAAACCAGAGTGTACCATGGTCTAGTCAAGTGGGCCCATAAGATGAACTGTCACTCCATGTATCCATTCAGACCTCTGTTCTCAAACACTTCTCACCCGTGGTTGGTCACTGGTCATGGGAATTCACTAAGATGGGGTGACTGGCTCCCAGCTTGCTCCAGCCTGGGACAGAAAGACTCGCTCCTGCTGACTGGGCAGTAAAGGGAATCCAGGAGGGTTTCAATTAGCCCGTGGGCCTCTGGCCTAGCCCAAGCCTTTCTGGACGCTGTCACACTGCCACTGGCTGGGATCCAGCCAGAAAGGATGAGGTGTGCCCTCCCACGAGGTGTCTGAATGTTTCAGGACTCCGACTGCTGGGGACAGACCTAGGCATTCAAAGCATTCCTCTGGGCTGAAAAAAGAGAAGGGCCCTGTTGAAGTGGGTTTCCTCTTATGAGCCAGTGCCAGCCCAGCCCTGGCAGAGGGCGGTGACTCATCCCACCCTGTTTGATGTTGAGGGTTAAGGAGGGCTCCCCCTTTGAAAGTTGGGCCAGGGGGATTCAGGACTAGACCCCACAATCCACGCCAGTCCCGCCTGAGGTTTTGCATCCCCTCAAAGTGGCAACCAGAAGAACCACAGAGCCCCAGCAGCAGTAGCCTCAGGACACAGCACAGCAGGGCACAGGAATTCTGGGAAAGAGCCTTTCTGTACTTGCCAGGGCCGTGCAGAGGGGCCCACGTGCCAGAGCCACCACACCAGCTATTTCCAGGGTCTGGAGCCTATTTCTGTTCCCCAGCAGGGCTGGTTCCCAAATAGAAGTTTAGAAAGTAAGTTCAACCCAAGTCATCAAAGGCAGTGGCCAACTAGCTCATGAGAGTGGCAATTTCACAATCCCTCCAGGGCAGGAGTGTCCCCTGAGCTGCCCTGCTTGGCAGGACCCTGAAGCCAGTCCCACAACCTATTGGCAGCCCAAGGGGATGCAGCCCCAGTTGTCCCTGTGGCTCAAAGGGGGATAGAGCATCTGCAAAGATACCTTCCAGGTGAGACAATCCTGTTGGGAACAGTTGCCAAGACCCACAGTGAGTTGCTGCTACTAGGGTGAGATCCAGAGCCCAGGGACATGACCTCAATTGCTCTAGCCTGGGATACCAACACCCTGACCTCCTGCCCTGCTGGGGTGAGCTGTGGGGCCATACCTTTGGGTTTTTTGTTTTTTTGAGACAGAGCCTCAAGCTATCCCCCTGGGTAGAATGCTGTGGCATCACAGCTTACAGCAACCTCCAACTCCTGGGTTCAAGCGAATCTCCTGCCTCTGCCTCCCAAGTAGCTGGGACTACAGGCGCCCGCCACAATGCCCAGCTATTTTTTGGGTGCAGCCGTCATTGTTGTTTGGTGGGCCTGGGCTGGATTCGAACCTGCCACCTTAGGTGTATGTGGCTGGCACCTTAGCCACTTGAGCCACAGGTGCCGAGCCAGGGGCTGCACCTTTGACTCCCCCCAGAGGTATCACTTGGAGGATGGGCAGCGTGGCCCGGGGTAGTTGGTGGCCTCAATCAGTGGCAGAAAGTCTTACCTGTGAATGGAAGCATCAATCCCTCACCAGAACCAGAGTTCCCAATGGATTCAGGCTGTGACAGGAAGTTAACTTGTGGAAGGTCTTACCTCGTCCTCATAGGGGCTCAGCCAAGTAGGCTGAATTGTCACTACTAGACTCCATCCTGTTAGATGTCCAGGCATGGTTTGACTAACTCCTAAAAAGGGTGCATCTAACTTGTCACCTGTGGCTCAAGTGGCTAAGGTGCCAGCCACATACACCAGAGCTGGCAGGTTCAAATCCAGCCTGAGACTGCCAAACAATGACGGCTGCAACCAAAAAATAGCCGGGCGTTGTGGCGGGCGCCTGTATTCCCAGCTACTTGGGAGGCGGAGGAGGAGAATCACTTGAGCCCAGGAGCTGGAGGTTGCTGTGAACTGTGATGCCATAGCACTCTACCGAGGGTAACAGCTTGACGCTCTGTCTCAAAAAAATAAAAATCAATTAATTAATTAAATTAAAAGGTCCTATCTGTCCTTGATTTTTTTTTGTTCAAAACCTGGCAACTCTTTTTTTTTTTTGAGACAGAGTCTCACATTGTCACCCTTAGTAGAGTGCTGTGGTGTCATATCTCACAGCAACCTCAAATTCTTGAACTCAAGAGATTCTCTTTCCTCAGCCTCCCAAGTAACTGGGACAGGCGCCCACCACAACACTTGGCTATTTTTAGAGACAGGGGTCTCACTCTTGCTCAGGCTGGTCTCAAACCCGTGAGCTCAGGCAAGCCACCTGCCTCAGCCTCCCAAAGTGTTAGGATTACAGACATGAGCCACCTCACCTGGCCAAAACCTAGCAACTCTTGAAAGAAGTTCAGCCTACTCTTTTTTTTTCAGTTTTGGCTGGGGCAGGTTTGAACCCTCCACCTCCGTTATATGGGGCTGGCACCCTACTCCTTGAGCCACAGGCGCCACCCTAGCCTTCTCTTTTTTCTAATCACTTTGTAATTGTGGGAAGACACATATAAAATTTATTATTAGCAATATTTAGTGCATTTGCAATGTTGTGTAACCATCACCTTTATCTACTTCCAGGACCATCACCCCCAAAAGCAACAACCCTGTCCCCATCAGAAATCTCCCCACTCCCTCCCCCAGCTCCTGACTACCATGTTCGGATCTGCCTGCCCTGGACATTTCACATAAATGGAATCACACATTGTGTGTCCTTCTGTGTCTGCTTCTCTCACTGAGCACGATGTCCTCAAGGTCCACTCACATTGTGGCCTGTGTCAGAGCCTTCTTCCTTGTCATGGCTGAGTGATATTGCCATGGATACATGGTGTTGATCCATCGTCCACGGATGGATACTGGGTTGTTTTCACCTTCGGGCTGTCATGAATGATGCTGTGGGAACTTGGGTGCATCTGCCCCTGCTTATCTTTCTTTTCTCCTCCTTGTGCCATTCACAGGTCTCCAAAGCTTCATCCGAACTCATGAGTTACTGCGAACAGCACGCCCGGAATGACCCATTGCTGGTTGGGGTCCCTGCCTCGGAGAACCCTTTTAAGGACAAGAAGCCTTGTATTATCCTATAGCTGTGTTCCCCTGTGCGTTCCTCTCCTTCTCTTCTTCCCTCTCTCACTGTTTCTCTCAGGCAGGGTATCACTCAGTACCTAGCTCAAACAAAACATCTCGAGTCCCCCAAACTTTTAATTCCAAAAGAAACACCAAGAGAAAACCCCCCAAATCAAAAAAGAGTTTCCACTGCCCAGAAGGGGTAAAATGTATTCTTTAGATTTAGATGGATTTTCAGACCTGATGACACAGCTATCTCACAGGCCGAGCCAAAATGGGACGGTGGCTTCACAGCCAGTTCCAATTAAGAAGAAATGAGATGCCCAAGCAATGTAATAACAATTTTTTTAAACTCTCAATTGCCACTAAAATTGTGGCATTGGAGCTGAGAAGGAAAGGTGGGTGAAGCTGCTTAAGCTCAGGGGATCTGTCCCCTGGGGGCAGTAATTCCTTCACAATTGGCTAGGTGTAAAAAGACTTCACCATTTTGCTGGGATGTTTTTTGTTTTTTAAGTAGAAGTAAAGCTGGGGTTGGGAGGGGTGGGATGACAGTGAACTTTTGTTGTAAAAAATCTCTGCACTTAAAAAAATTGTTATTCCATACTGCTGACATCAGATTTAAATGGCTGAACCTGTAGCTAAACTGTACACCTAATGCACAAATGGATTGTAAGAGCCAGGCAGGGGTTTTTGTCTACAGTATGCACTCTGGGTTGCCAAGCATCACTCCCCTAAATGGCATTTGTCACTTATCCTTTCCTGGGGACCCCATCCATTCCAAAAGTGGGTTTTCAGGCAGTCATTGGCCCAGTCAGTTATGTTTTATTTTAAGCACGAGGCATCCATGTGTCAAGAAGCTTTGATCATACCCAGCCCTTCCAGATTGTTTTCCACTTTCTCAAATCCTCATGGTCATTTTTCAAACTGAAATGCTATCCAGGAGCCTCTGCCTGGTGGGCCATATTTGTACATGGACATGTAAAAAGTTGCCAAGTTATCTTGAAGTGACCGCAAAGGACTCTGGGAGGTGAGATCCTTCCTCCCAGTGAGGGAAATATCCAATCAGGTCCCTCGTACCTAATTGTTTTGGTTTGCCACCCTGTTTCCATCCAGAAGGGCTGATTTGAGGATGGGAAGTATGTTTTGTGGAGAATCAATCAGTCTTTCCAATGGCCTTGGAAATTTAAGATGTCACGAAGGGGGGGTTTAAAGATGACTCTTTCCCCTTTTACGGCATGGACAGTAACAGCAGCAGGCGGAAAAGGGGAGGTGCTATGGGCACACCCTCCACCACCTGTCTGCATCACCTGGCCACAAATGAGATAGATCCTGGGCAGTGGGGACCCCACATAGCCCTGGACTCATGGCGCAGGTGGATCAGAGCCTGAAGACTTGTGCCAGGAAGGTTCCAGGACATCCACCCAGATCCTCCCTGCAGGCCCATGGAGCAGGGGCCAGAGTCATGGGCCAGCTTCTCCATGCTCCCTGCATAGCCACCTCTGAGGGTAGGGACTGAGGTTCCCATCTTGCCCAGGCTGGAAGGCGTCAGGTGGCTGCAGGAGAAGAGCAGGTGCAGGTGCTGGGGGGTGGTCCTCTGTCCTCTACCCCGGGCTGGCTCCCGGGAGGAACAGATGGTAGGGCAGGCTTCTCCCAGGCTTCCAGCTCTCTGCAGCTGATCCAGGTGGGCCAGAGCTCTGGTTGCCTCCACCAAACCTGCTGCTGGACCAGGAGAGCCACAAAGGCTCCTGAAGACTACAGCCTCCTTTTGCAGAGCTGGGGTGAGAAGGGCCCAGGGCAGGCCTTTCCACCAGCCCTAGGAGGATTGGTGGGAAGAGACAAAAGCCTGTCCTAGAACCCAGTGAGCACCCACTGCAGGGAGGCCAAGGGCCCCTCCCCACCCCTACCCTTTTCAAGCCACCGCCTTGGCACCTGGGAACCAAGGCTCCCCATTTCTCTTTGAAAGAAGCCTTAATCCCTTGAGGTGGTGTCACATTCTCTCATGGCCATCCTTCCTCCTTCGTCCTCACTGTCCAGGTCCTCTAGCCATCAGGCCCACAGAGAATGGTTGAGTTTTCATTCAGTGTCAGCAGCACTCCAGGGGCCTAAGCCTTGGTCCTCATCCTTCTCCTCTGTCTCCTGTCTTGCTGGGGCTGCAGGAGGAGGGAGACGCAACTGTGCCAAACCCAGCCCCACTCACATGTCCCCACTAGCAAGGTCCCAGAGAAACTAACAGGGATCCTGGGACCAAGGGGGATGATGGGGCCAAGCCCGAGCTTCCCTGCCCCAGACGCCTACTCTGGGCTCACCTGTCCCACATAGAGGACCCTGGCATCTGAGCCTTCTTAGTTTTAGGTAAACTGAGGCCCAGGAGAGGGACGGGGTGGCATTTCCCAAGAGTCAGGTCTGGGCTGCCCATTCTTGGCTGTCTCTGCCTTGCTCCCATAGCCCCACCATCTGAAAACCTGCTCTGCCCATGGCCTTGCACCCCAGGAAGGTGGCAACATGCAAAAGCCCATGGATTTCTTTCTAGCTTTTAGAGTAAATCTCTAAGCCCACACCGAGGGAAATGTCTGTGCAGACCCAACACCCATTGCACACATACAGATGACCATGTGTGCATGTCTGTCAGGAATATCTGCTAAGTATACAGTTTCCAGGCATTTTCAGGATTGCTGGTGCATCGCTTGGCAGGGAGCTGGTGTGGATGGCAGTGTCTCTCTCAACCTTGTCAGGGAAAAGAGATTTGAGGACACTTATCCAGGCACCTACCAATAACAAACAACAAAATAAAAACATAGCAGGCAGGGAGTGGAAATCAGGCCCAGAGTCTCCCATGGGTGGGGTATCAGGTGGGGAGTTCAGGGCCACACTTGGCCCAACCCCACCTGGTGGCCCACTTGGGCACCTTCTCCTATCCTCCCTGACTCCAGGAAGGCAATAGAATGTGCACCCCTCCACCCTCCCCAGGCCAAGTATGAAGTGGCACAGTTGTGACCTCTAGGCCTCTAGGAGACATACACACACGGTGGCGGTGGGGTGGCCCAGGGCTGGGGCGGAAGGTGTTTGTCTTTCTTACTCTCTGCCGGTCCCTTTGATGGGCCTCCACTCATCCATCTTGTCAAGCTCTGGGGCAGCAGGAAAAGACCATCAGAGCCCTGCCGGTGTGGGAGTGACCCGGGAGGGGATGTCCGGACTTAGGTGAAGCCACCGAACCATCGCTCTTCCTCAAAGGGCACTCGTAAAAAAGTCAGCCAATTTAAGAAGCCATATGCCAGGCTCACTGCTTGTCCCTCTGTCCTCGGACATAGTTGCCAAGCATGGTGAAGGCCTGTTCCCTGTTCCTTGCAGATTCCACCCCGTCTGCATTTCGATGTCCCATTGTTTTTATTTATGATTTTTTTAAGATTCCAGGTGTGCCACACCCACTTTCTCGCAGTGTTTTAATATTGTATGGAATTGTTGATACAAAGTGAATTCATACACAATAAAAAGGCTCACTTTTCCTTTTCTCCTGGCTCAAGCCCTTCCTTCTCTCTCTGTGGTGCCTACAGAGGGGACAGGCTGCACACCATCCCCACTCTCTCTGCCCACCCCAAGCAGAGGCCCCAGGAGGAAACCCCCAGGTTGACTCCACAGCATGCCAATGGCACACAGGGCTGGGAGCCATGGCACAGATAAGGAGCATTGAGCTACAATGGACTTTCAGATTTGTAGTTAGAAAAATCTAGGAGGAGGAGCTGTTTAAGGTCTGCACACACCTGAGTTGTGTGACCCACAATTGTTTCTGTTTTGTTTTGTGGAGGGGAAGGCACTGCCCTCTTCTAAGAGCTTAGATGTAGGAAAATCTTTATTCTGGGCCTTTGGCCTCATTCTGGGCCTATGGCCTCATTCCCTGGACCATCAAAGCCTAACCCCTGGGGAAGAAGTCCAATGAGTCAATGTTCAGTCTCACACCACACTTGGAAGATTTAAATGTTCAAAATTAAAGTTTTTAAATGGGTAAGTCTGAGCTCAGAGCAGGGAACTTTGTCAGTATAAAACATGAGTAGAGAGATTGGGAATGGTAGCTCACGCCTGTAATCCTAGCACTCTGGGAGGTCGAGGCAGGTGGATTGCTTGAGCTCAGGAGTTTGAGACCAGCCTGAGCAAGAGCATGACCCTGTCTCTAAAAATAGCCGGGCATGGGTGGAGTCTGTGGCTCAGTGAGTGGGTCTGGGGCTCATATACCAGCCCCATATACCAAGGGAGGTGGGTTCATGCCTGGTCCTGGCCAAACTGCAAAAAAATAAAAATAGCTGGGTGTTGTGGTGGGTACCTGTAGTCCCAGCTACTTGGGAGACTGAAGCAAGAGAATCCCCTAAGCCCAAGAGCTGGAGGTTGCTGTGAACTGTGACACCACAGCACTCTACGGAGGGTGATAAAGTGAGACTCTGTCTCTAAAAAAAAAATAAATAAATAACCGGGCATTGTGGTGCATGCCTATAGTCCCCAGCTACTTGGGAGGCTAAGGTAAGAGGATCACTTGCGCCCAAGAGTTTGAGGTTGCTCTGAGCTATGATGCCAAAGCACTCTACTGAGGATGACAAAATGAGACTCTGTCTTGGAAAAAAAAATGTATAGATGCAATCAGATAAAGATGATCCTCTGTAGATTAAAAAGTGTAAGATTAGAAAGCAGTTCACAACCTAAATGTAAAGTTACCATAGGGCTCAGCAGTTCTTTCATGATCTGTGCACGAAAGAATGGAAAGTAGGATGGCAGAGAGATACTTAGGCACTCACAGCAGGATTCACACAGCCAGATGGTGGAAGCAACTCAAGTGTCCATGGACGGATGGATGAATCAACACAGTCCATCCACTCATTGGAATATCATTCAGTCATGAAAAGGAGCAAGGCACCGACACAGGCTACAATGTGGATGAAAAGAATGACACTAAATGAAATACGCCAGACACAAGAGGACAAATCTTGTGTGATCCTACTCAGGACAGGTCCCTAGAGTCATCAGATTCACAGAGACAAAAAGCAGAATGGTGGGTGTCAGGCTGGGGCAGGTGGGGAGTTAGTGTTCCATGGGAGCAGAGGTTCAGTTCGGGATGATAAGAAAGTTCTGAAGATGGAGGGTGGTGATGGTTGCACAGTGTTCTGACTGTACTTAATGCCACTAAATTATGTGCTTAAAAATGGCTAAGATGGAAAACTTATTAAATATTATATGAAATTCACCATGATTTTTAAAAAAGAGCTCCTGAGAATTAGCAAGGTAAACTCTGAGATTCCAATAGACAAATGGACCCAGTATATATGCAGAGAACAGATAAGAAAGTGTTTACTAATAATTTATCTTAAATGATGAAATTTCTCCTTTTGCCTCAAATTCCATCAAGATTAAGATAAGCTTTAGAGTTCTGTGTTATCAGGAACACGGGAAGATACAAGCTGTCACGTACTCAGGGGACCTCTAAGCTGGTACAATCTTCCTATAAAGTACTTTAGCAATTTATCCCAAGGGCACATTCTCTTTTAAGAACCTACACTAATAATCTGAATTCAGACAATATCCAACCATAACAGCTTAGTCTCTTGTTATGATACCATCACTCACTTGGATATTTGCAGCCTTCAAAATATTTATGATTTTTAAAATTAGTACGTAATGCACATACCATAAAAGTCACTCTTTAGAAGGGAGTTATGCAACCATCACCTCTGTCTAGTTCCAGAACATTCCACCACCCCAGAAAGACACCCCATCCCCATCAACAGTCACCCCATCCCCTCCCCCAGCTCCTGGTAACCACGAATCCACTTCCTGTCTCTGTGGATCTGCCTGTTCTGAACATTTCATATAAATGGAATCTCACACTGTGTGTCCTTCTATATCTGGTTTCTCTCACTGAGCACAATGTCCTTAAGGTCTATCCACAGTGTAGCCTGTGTCAGAGCATTGTCATGGCTGAGTAATATTCCAGTGTATGGATGGACCACATTGTGTTTATCCATTATGACTGGTTTTTAAGGATATAAGAAAATGCTTATATAACAATCACTGAAAAACCCAGGTGCAAAATTGTATACATATTACTATCAACTCTGGTTTGTAAAATGCACAAAAAGACATAGGAAATAAGCCAGAAGGCTTATAACTTTTTTCCTTATCTCCCAAATAAAATGTAATCCTTTTAGAAGTTACAGAAAATAAGCTCGGTGCCTGTGGCTCAAGCGGCTAAGGCGCCAGCCACATATACCTGAGCTGGCGGGTTCAAATCCAGCCCTGGCCCACCAAACAACAATGATGGCTGCAACCAAAAAATAGCTGGGCGTTGTGGCGGGTGCCTGTAGTTCCAGCTACTTGGGAGGTGGAGGCAGGAGACTTGAGCCCAGGAGCTGGAGGTTGCTGTGAGCTGTGATGCCATAGTACTCTACCGAGGGCAACAACTTGAGACTCTGTCTCAAAAAAAAAAAAAAAGTTATAGAAAATAATACTCAACAATTATCCTTAAATTTCACCTCTTTCTTTAAAAGGAAGAAAAAATGTAAATTTCCCTCCATGCTTTTTCATCAGACCCACTCTCAGTACCTGTATCCACTGATAACAAGGAAGGCAAATCCCCCAAACTTCTAAGCATAGGCAAACGTTTATATGGGAGAAGGCAATGACAGGAAGTAGCATTAATGGTCCATTTAATTGAGATTGTATCATCTGATCCTCCTGGAAACCTTGTGAGGTAAGTGCTGTGGTTATACTCATCGACTGTGCAGACAAACAACCGAAGATTCAGAGACGTTAAATGACTCCCTCAATTTAGACAGCCTGTCAGTGGCATGGCCAGAATTTTAAGCCAGCCCATGGGACTCATGCATGTGCCCACAACTTCATCACTAACAGAAATTGGTACTGCCTCATGTGGAGAAATGCAACGTGTTTTTCAAAACTGGGTTCACTCTGTACAGACTACTCTGAAACTAGTGTAGCTTGGTTTTGTTTTGTTTTTTTAATTCCCTACTTAACTTCATATCATGGCCAGCTTTCTAAATCAGTGCATTTTAACAACTCCAGAGTAGTCTATTTACTTATTCCCCATTAGAGGACATTGAGGTTATTTCTAAGTTTTGCTACTTTTACAAGCTATCTTCCAATGAAGCTCCTTATAAATTTTTTTTTAAGAGACAGCGTCTCATTTTGTTGCCCTCGGTTGAATGCCATGGCATCACAGCTGAAGGCAACCTCTAGCTCTTGGGCTTAGGCGATTCTCTTGCCTCAGCCTCCTGAGTAGCTGGGACTATAGGTGCTCGCCACAACACCCGGCTATTTTGTTGTTGTTGTTTTGCAGTTTGGCCAGGGCCAGGTTCAGTCCTGCCACCCTAGGTATAAGGGGCCAGCGCCCTACTTACTGAGCCACAGGTGCCGGCCCCTTATGAATATTTTTATTTCAATACACACACTTGTATACGTCTGTGGATGGGTAGCTGCATAAGTATGCATGTATAATTATCCCTATAATTATTAGATATTTGTATTTCTGCATATGAAAATGTCAATTCATACTTTTTATTTTCTAATTGGATCACTTGCCTATTTCTCTGGGATTAAAGGCATATTTTACACAAACACATTAATTCTGGTCTGTTATGTATGTTGCCAATACTTTCTCCTAGACTGTCATTTAACTTTTCTCTTTGCTTAAGTTACCTCTAACGTACAAAGCTTGTCAGTATTTTTCTTTCTTCCTTTTCTAGAGGTTGTGATATGCTCACAAAGCCCTTTTCCAAATTAAGATTTAAAAAGGCATCTCCTCCTCTACGTTGTTCTAGGATATTTAAATCCCAAGAGGACACTTATCTTTGGGTGGCGGAAATTTTCCTCTTCATTCATATCTGTACTTTATAAGTTTTTCAAAATCAGCAAAAAATCCTACTTTAATAAATAGAAATAAAGCTTTAAAAGTACAATTACAGAATTTTTGAGGTGCTCATCTCTGTGGCCTACAGAATAAAGGCTTTTTTCATGAGGTCTGCTTCTGGCCTTCTCTAGATCCATAGAGCAGTCACTGGATCTTCCAGTTTCACTAGATGAGATGGAAGAAGCAGAAACCAGGATGGTAAAAAGTGACCCTGGGAAGAGATGAGAGACTACTCAGAGCCTTGGACATCTGTCAGCAATCTCTGAAGGACAGAGACCCCAGAACAGAACCAGGCACAGTGGTACACAGCTACACACCCAGCTAGTTGGGAGGCCGAGGAGGTAGGATCACTTGAGCCCAGAAATTGGAATCTAGCCTGGACAACACTGTCTCTGTGATAAAAGAAAAGAAAATCCCAGAGCATATCACCCCATATGTGATAGTAGAAACATTTTAGAACAATAGCGTAGACATTTGGACTCATAAAATTTATAATGCTGCCATCACATCTTAGTGTATGAGTCAGGTCCTATGGCTGTTTAAATTTGGTGGCTTAAAACAACACAAATTTGGCTCGGCACCTATGGCTCAACCTGCTAGGACGCCAGCCACGTACACCTAAGGTGGCGGGTTCAAATCCCCAGCCCGGACCCGCCAAACAACAATGATGGCTGCAACCAAAAAATAGCCGGGCGTTGTGGCGGGCGCCTGTGGTCCCAGCTGCTTGGGAGGCGGAGGCAGGAGACTCGCTTGAGCCCGGGAGTTGGAGGTTGCTGTGAGCTGTGATGCCATGGCACTCTGCCCAGGGGGACGGCTTGGGGCTCTGTCTCAAAAAAAAAAAAAAACACAAATTTATATGATAACAAACAAATTTACTATCATAAATTTCTAGAGAACGTAAGTCCAAAATCAGTCTCACTGAACTAAAGTCAACAGCCCAGAGGTATTCTTCCTCTGGGAAGAATCCATTTCCCACCTTTTCCAGTGTCTAGAGAACCCTCGTGCACCTACAGAGCCAGCAGCACAGCATCTTCCAGTCTCTCTCTGCCTCTGACCGTCCTGCTGCCTTGTAGGAGGACCTTGTATAACATTGAGATCCCCAGATAATCCAGAATGATCTGCCATCTTTAGGTCCTTCATTTAATTCTGCAAAGTCTCTTTTCCCTGTGAGGTCATATATCCATGTATTCTGGGGATTAGGTGGAGGACATCTTTGAAGTGACAGTTATTCAGCCAACCACAGCTTGGGTTGCCCAGATGGCAGAGCATGAAACAGGAGGCTTATGTGCTATCATTTTGGGGGGGACTTCAGTCTGATTTTAGGCACAGGGCAAAGGACCAGGTCAGCCAAGCTGGGAGAGAAAACAGGCTGGTAAGAGGGTGTGTCATTGAATCAGCCACGGCTTAGTATAGCTGATAGCTTAATATAGGGGACCATGCCTCCACAAACTTGCATAGGCAGCATCTCCATGCCCAGTAGTTTGGAGTGGTGGGCGATTCACAGGCTTCCCACTACTCACAGGTTTGCCCCGCACTGCCTGGTTGTGGTTGCCCATGTGCACAGGGGAAGCCCAGGTGCAGGCAGTTGCACCTGTGTCACATCAATCACCATCCAACAGACTGTGAGCAGGTGAGGTCCAGAGGCTCTACAAGGGGCTTAAGAAGGATCTCATACCAGGACTTGCCGCATCATTTGCAGGACTCAATAGAAAATGAAAGTAAAGGGCCTTTTTTCAAAAACTATTAAGAGGCCAGGCATGATGACATACACCTGTGATCCCAGCACGCTGGGAGGCCAAGGTAGGTGGATTACTTGAAGCCAGGAGTTTGAGACCAACCTGGGTAACACAGAGTAACCCCCTGTCTCTACAAAAAATTTTCAAAGTTCACCAGATATGGTGGCAGGCACCTGTAGTCCCACCTACTCAGAAGGCTGAGGCAGGAGGGTCACCTGAACCCAGGAGTTAGAGGCTACAATGAGCTATGATTGCACCACTGCACTCCAGCCTGGGTTACAGAGCAAGACCCTGCCTCAAAAAAAAAAAAAAATATTGAGAATTTCAATTATTAGGCTGGGTGTGGTGGCTCACGCCTGTAATCCTAGCACTTGGGAGGGCAAGGAAGGTGGATTGCCTGGGCTCACAGGTTCGAGACTACCTTGAGCCAGACCGGGACCCCATCTCTAAAAACAGCTGGATATTGTGGTGGGCGCCTATAGTCCCAGTTACTCGGGAGGTTGACGCAAGGGGATCTCTTGAGCCCAAGAGTTTGAAGTTGGTGTGAGCTATGACACCAATGGAGGGCAACAAAGTGAGACTCTGTCTCAGAAAAAAAAAAGAAAAGAAAGAAAGGTATGACAGCAGGGTATTAAACCAAGCATGGGGCCCTTCTAAACATGGGTCCCTGGTGACTCACAGGTCACATACCTAAGAAGTGGGCCCTGTCTCATATATACACAAAAATACTTTCCAGACATTCTAAAAAGGGTTTGCTTAGATTTCTTATGACAAAAATAAGTCACAACAGCGACTTATTAAACAGTTTTAACCATTTAAAACTACCTTTATATGAGATCCCTAGAGCAGTCACATTCATAGAGACAGAAATTAGGATGGTGAGTCCCAGGAGGAAGAGTTAGTGTTTTGTAGGGACAGAGTTTCAGTTTTAGATGAGAAAGCTCTGGTGATGGAGGGTGGTGAAGGCTGCACAGCGATGCGAGTGTGCTTGATGCTGCTGAGCTGTACATTTAAAAATGTTTAAAATATTCAATTTTATGTTGCGTATGCTTTACCATAAAACCAAAAATAAAACAAAAAGCCTTATCCAACATTCACCTGAATACCTAAAATTAAAAGATTGGTGTTGGTGAGGATGTGGAACAATGAGAACTCTGAGTTGTTAATGCGTTTCCCACCACTTTAGGAAAGGTTTAGCACTATCTTGTAATACTAAAGACACACCTACTCTACAACCCAGCAGGTTCTTCTCTTAAGTGTTTACCCAAGAGAAATAAAAACATATGTCCACAAAAACTCTTAGAAAGAATGTTCAGAGGAGCTTTTCTCATAAGAGTAAATAACTGGAAACATCTCAGGTATTCAGCAACAGATGAATGGATAAACAAACTGTGATCCATTCATACCATGGAATACCACTCAGCAATAAAAAGGAACAAACTACTAGTAAGTGCTGTAACATGGATGACTCACAAAAAATTTATGCTGAGTGAAATGAGGCTTACACAAAAGAATCGTTAGTATGATTCCATTTATATGAAATCCTAGAACAGGGAAATCTTTTACACAGACTGTGTGGTCAGACTCCAAAGATGTCCATGTTCTAATCTCAGAACCTGTCAATATGTTACTTTACATAGGCTAAAATGGACTTGGCAGATGTGATTCAACTAAGAAACTTGCTGTAGAAAGATTATCCTGGGTTATCAAGGTGGGTCAAATGTCATCACAAGGGTACCTAGAGAGGCGAGAGAATCAGAGTCAGTGGAAGAGATAAAACAGAAATAAGAGGTTGGATGATGTGCAGAAGCCAAGGAATGCAAGTGGCCTCTAGAAGTTGGAACAGATCTGGGAATAAGTGAAAAAAAAGCCAGTCCAAAAATCATACACACGCTGTATGATTCCAATGATACGACATTTTGGGTACCATATGCTGAGAGAAGAGCAGGTAAGGATGAATAGGCAAAGCACAGGGGATGTTTAGGGCAGGGAAATTATTCTGTATGGCCCTGTCATGGTGGATATATAACATTATACATTTGGCAAAACACATAGAAATGTATACCACCCAGAGCGACCCTAATGTGAACTATGGACTGGGCTGGGCAAAATGCAAATATCCTACTCTTGCAAAGTGAAGAGTCGGTGCCATCGGGTACAGAATAAAGGAAGGTATGGTGGCCTCCTTAATTGGGCCAAAGTGGCACACCCAAATTAAGCATATATTGCCTTCAAAATCCAAAGAGACCCATTAGACATTGTGCCTCCTTTTTGGTGGTGGGAAGGGCCAGAGGCAACTATTTACCCTTCACTTAACATCAAATATGAGAAGGATAATGAGTACCATCAACCAGCCTTAACGTTGCACACATTTTACTTACAACAATTAGAAAGGATTTTTTCATACTAAAGAAAAGCAAAAGGAAAGGTTGTGGTGCCGTAAGTGCTTATCTAAGCAAAGACTTTAAACCTGTCTATCTGGACTTGCCTCTGACCTACTGCCAGTTTCAAATCCCTCCCATTGGGATCTTCCCTCTTCCAGAATCCCTTGCCTGCTCTCCAGTTCCCACCCCTCCTGGCTAATCCACATGATTCTGAGAAAGTCCTTGACACCAACAGCAGGGCTCTGAAGCCCAGGCAGCCAATGAGGCAGGCTCAGAATTTAGTCTCAAAGAAATGAGAAAAAAAAAAATCCCCCATTAGGGCCTTGTGAGGGCACAGCAGAGTCTTCAGGATTGGGGGGGCTCCCCCTGGGTGGCCACCAGGTTCAGCACTTTCAACAGTGCACTTGTGGCTGATTTGTAGAAGCCAGCAGAGTTTACAGTGGAAAGAGTGATGTAAGGCCTCACTGGCGAGCCGACCCTAAGAATGTGGCACTCTTTCTAGCCAAGATTTATGACTCTGGGAAGAACTCCAAGCCAAGGTTGAGAAAGAAACTTTTCCTCTGTTCAGAATGCAGCCTGTCAGCTTACACCAAGGCAGGCCAGAGTGAAGCGGAGAACTAGGCTGACAGGTGTCCAGGGTCTGGATCTGCTGCTCAATTACATGATCCAAGGCAACCACATCCATTCTTGTAGCTTTGGCTTCCACAGGAGACCTCAGTGATGTCTTCTATCTCCATTGGTCTATCTATAATCAGTAAAATGAGGAATTACAGACGGGGCAGCACTAGGATTCTGGAGTAAGAAGTAGTGACATTCCCCCTATCTAAAGCCTTAAATCCTAGGTAAGAGATTGGTGTTAAGGAGGAGAAAAATGATTACCTGCTCCAGAGAACATTCAGAAATTCATACCAGGCTTGCACTGCTAGATGGGTTAGCTGTCCCTAGCCCACTTTCTAAGAATCAGGGGAACCTAGAAATATTTTCAGTTTGGCAAACACTCATGTCCCCACAACCCCAACCCCCCAAAGCCATATGGAGTCACCTCTGGAAAGGTGGAATTCTCAGACCAGGGACTCAAACTTTGGTGAGACAATCTGGGCACAACTATCAGTCAGAGCAACAGTCACCCATCTAGCAGAAGGCATGTAACTGGCTGCCTTGGGAGTAAAAGAAAGTCAAACCTCCACCCTCAGGTCATGAAACCGCTCTCCCAGCAACATTCCCCCACTGGGAGGAAGTGGTGGAAGCTGCCCTCTTCCTGACACTTCTGCTGTCTTGTCTATCTGGCAACCTCATCCTGGCCACCTCTGGAGCAGCCATTTGAAGAAGAGCAAGAGGGGAAGTGCCCTTCACGTCTGGTCTCTTTCCTGGCCAGCACACTTCCAAACGTTCCCCCTGTGGGCTCTCAGAAGCTCTGTTTTCAAAAGACACTTCAGGCTGGGAGAACTGCATTGGGTTGGGCCCAGGATTGTAGAACCCATTAAGCTCCCCTGACTGTTGCCAAAGGGCTGGAACAAGGGGCGAATCCTCAGGAGTGGGTCTATACAGCCCCTGGAAGCATTCAAGCAAGAAGCAGCAAGAGCTACATGGAAAAAGAATAGGTGAGGCAGGCTCTACACCAACTTAGCTGTGGGGCTTCCACATGGCTCAGTAAAATGAGGATTAATGGCACCAAGGTTCAAAGATATTCAATAGGGGTAAAGTACTTAATAAGTATTCAACAAATAAAACAGGCTGATAGTCTTAAGATTCTGCAATGTACTTGATATCCAACTGGCATATAGGACAAATAAATGGCAATTGCCTCCTTCGGAATTCCAAGAGCATTTCCTGCTGAATGTCCATCCCACATTTACTATCTCTTCATAAGTTGGATCTCCCCAGCCAGGCTATCCACTCCTGAAGAGAAGCAATAGGCTCATTAAAAAAATCAATTTTGCATGATGAAAAGCTTGGTATGTTTTTTGGGTTTTTTGTTTTGTTTTGTCTTGTGGTTTTTTTTTTTTTTTTTTTTTTTTTTTT
>NW_003852424.1:15335245-15337391 GCF_000181295.1 Otolemur garnettii | reverse complement strand
GAGTCTCCTGCCTCCACCTCCCAAGCTGCTGGGACCACAGGTGCCCACCACAACGCCTGGCTATTTTTTTTTTGGTTGCAGCCATCATTGTTGTTTGGCGGGCCCAGGCTGGATTCGAACTCGCCACCTTAGGCATATGTGGCTGGCGCCATAGCCACTTGAGCCACAAGCGCCGAGCCTTGTTTTGTTTTTTAAAGAAAAACATGGCTAGTTTAATGGCTGCTGTCATCCAGTTCAATGCAAAGGGAGTGCAAGTCCTAGGAGGCTCCCTGAAAGCCAGACCTTTGACCCTCTGGCCAGGCAAATGTACTGGAACCTTCTTCCATCACAAAACCCATCCTAGGCCCAAAGAACAGAGGCACAAGCAGGCTTGAACCGGTTCTGGGGCCTTCGGAGCTGATCACTGACTTCCCCAATTTGCCAGCCCAACGCTTCTTTCCGGTTTCCGGTTGCTTTCTCCGAAGATGAACAGCCATGTCCTGGCGCTGTCACGGGCCAGGGGAGTGTCCTGCTTCCTTTCTCCAAAGTCAGGAGGCCCGGATAAATGGATCCGGCTCCTTTCTCCGAAGGGGCCTGGCTGGGCTGCGACCCTCCGCCTCTCCTAGAGGGTGCCCTTCACGTCTGGTCTCTTTCCTGGCCAGCACACTTCCAAACGTTCCCCCTGTGGACTCTCAGAGGCCCTGTTTTCAAAAGACATCTCAGACTGGGCGAGCTGCAATTGGGTTTGGGCCAACTGAACAGGTAGGAAAGCGGCCTCTGGTTGAGTACCATAGACTTGACCAGCAGAAGGCAAATGTGCAGTACGAGGGGCGTGGCCTTCAGCATAGGCCCCGCCCATTCCAAGTAACAGACTAAAGAACAGGTAGGAAAGCACTGGGTGGGCCCCTGGTAGTGGAGCACACCTGTGACTACCCAGGGGGATCCTCCCCCTCAATCTTGGAGACCGCTGGGCCCTCAAAGGCCCCTAATGGGGGATTTTTTTTCCTCTTTGTTTGAGACTAAATTTGGAGCCTGCCTCATTGGCTGCTTGGGCCCCAGAACCCTGCCATTGGTGTCAAGGACTTTCTCAGAATCATGTGGATTAGGGGCTGCTCGGGGGCCCGCCTGAGGTGCCATAAACTGAGCCGAGGTTCCTGGTTTCTGTGAAGAAACTGGTGGACACCTCTCAGACTCGTCCGCACAGCTGCACTGGGACCTTAAGAGCGGAAACCGGCAGCCCGCCGGGCTCTTACTGAGGATCACCACACGCCGAGGTCTCCAGGCATCCCTAGGACCCGGCCTGGACGCATCAAAGCCTCCGCTCCCCTCAAAGTACCTTGGCGGTCCCGGCAGCTCGCTGCTTGTGCCCCATCCAGCGCGAGACCCCATTGACCGCAAGACTCAGCCCCGCAAGGTTACTCAGACCAGCCGAGCCAGGTGGGCACGTGGAGCCTCGGAACCAGAGGCTAAGGTCGGCCTCTGATTGGCTGGGTACCACTTGGGCATCAGGCACAAGTGCAGGTGCGAGGGGCGTGGCCTTCGGCATAGGCCCCGCTCATTCCAGGCTGTAACGGAGAATGAGGAACAAGTAGGAAAGCGCTGGATGGGTCCCTGGGTGTAGAGCTCACCTGTGTCCCTACAGACCAGTCTACTTCACCGCCAGAGCCATCTTGACACATAAATCTGCTTTATATTTGCTTAAAGCCTTTCCGTGATGAAGGATAACTTATGGTTAGTCACACATGGGAGTACTATACAGCTTTTTGTCTTTTTTAGTATGACTTACATATTTAATGAGACGTATTTATACTAAATTTTTAAAATATTAAATGAGATGGCCAGGTTCAGTGGCTCACGCCTGTAATCCTAGCACTCTGGGGCCGAGGCAGGCAGATTGCTTGAGCTCACAAGTTCGAGACCAGCCTGAGCAAAAGCAAGACCTCCGTCTCTACTAAAAAAAGAAAAAGGCTCGGTGCCTGTGGCTCAAGCGGCTAAGGCGCCAGCCACATACACCAAAGGTGGTGGGTTCGAATCCAGCCCAGACCCGTCAAACAACAATAATGGCTGCAACCAAAAAAAAATAGCCAGGCGTTGTGGCGGGCGCCTGTGGTCCCAGCTACTTGGGAGGCTGAGGCAGGAGACTCGCTTGAGCCCAGGAGCTGGAGGT
>NW_003852424.1:15308139-15335016 GCF_000181295.1 Otolemur garnettii | reverse complement strand
CCTGTAGTCCCAGCTACTCGGAAGGCTGAAGCTAGAGAATCACTTAAACCCAGGAGTTGGGGGTTGCTGTGAGCTGTGATGCGACAGCACTCTACCAAAGGCAATAAAGAGAGACTCTTTAGTCTCTACAAAAGAAAAAGAAAAACTGAGGCAAGAGAATCGCTTGAGCCCGAGTTGGAGGTTGCTGTGAGCTATGATGCCACAGCACTCAACCCAGGGTGATAGTGGCTGAGACTCTGTCTCAAATATATATATATATAAAATGAAATGATAAAATGTCCCAAGTCTTTTTTTTTTTGAGACAGAGCCTCAAGCTATCCCCCTGGTAGAGTACCGTGGCATCACAGCTCACAGCAACCTTCAACTCCTGGGCTCAAGCGAGTCTCCTGCCTCAGCCTCCCAAGTAGCTGGGATCACAGGCACCCATCACAATGCCTGGCTATTTTTTGGTTGCAGCCATCATTGTTTTTGGTGGGCCCAAGCTGGATTTGAACCCGCCACCTTAGGTGTATGTGGCTGGAGCCTCAGCCACTTGAGCCACAGGCGCCAAGCCAAAATGTCCCAAGCCTCACATGGGGACATCCTGTATTTCCCCGAAAATAAGACCTACCCAAAAAATAAGCCCTAGCAGGACTTCTATGCATTTGTTAAATATAAACCCTACCCCATAATAAGACCTAGTGATGGGCGTGGCTATGCATTTCAGCAGGGAGAGGTAAGGAAGACTGGAATACCTTTTATCTGCCACAGCTCCTTTCTCCCAGCCTTTCACCCTTGTGTGGGTGCGCATGTGGTAACTGTGGTCACAGGCATCCTACTGCGCACATGAGAACGACTAGGAGAAAGGATTTCACGTGTCACTAGCTCCAGCCCTACCAACAAGGTTGGCTCCCCTGTCAGGTTCCAGAAGAAGATGACTTAACTGTATTTGAATAAATGTAGATTGTTGTATTATACTTAATAAAAATAAGACATCCCCTGAAAATAAGCGCTAGTGTGTCTTCTTGAGAAAAAATAAATATAAGACAGTGTCTTATTTTCAGGGAAACACAGATTATGCTTAACACATTAACTGCCATGGAAGTTGCATTTAACTCACAATAGTTTTTGAGCCTGGGGCCTCACGAAGCATTCAAGTATATAACTCAATGTCTTTACCTTGGGAGCTGGGTAACACTGTGACCCCAATAAAAAAATTTTTTTCGAGTGTGGCAGTCAATGTGTTAAAAATTATTTATCTAAAATTCAAATTTAACTGAGTGTCTTATACTTTATCTGGCAACCCTATTCATAATTATTTGTGTATCATTGGGACGATGTGATCAAGGCTGGCTATGGCCCTAGGACTGTAAACTCCAGGAGGACAGTTGCCCCTCGGGTTTTGTTCCTCACTGTATTTCTGGCACCCAGAACATCCTCACCAAAGAAGGAACCTGGGGGCTCAGCACTTGTAGCACATTGGTTACGGCTCCAGCCACATACGCCAAGAGTTCAAACCCAGCCTAGGTCACCTAAACAACTGCAACAAAAAAATAGCCAGGTGTTGTAGCAGGCACCTGTAGTCCCAGCTACTTGGGGGGCTGAGGCAAGAGAATCACTTAAGCACAAGAGTTTGAGGTTGCTGTGAGCTGTCACTCCATGGCACTCTACCGAGAGCGACATAGTGAGACTCTGTCTCAAAAAAAAAGAAGAAGGCACCTGAGGTGAGATGAACAAGAGCTCACAAAGATATCCATGTCCCAATCCTTGAAACCTGGAAAATAATTTTCAGATTTTGTCAATGGGATTAATTTAATGATCTGGAAAGGGGGGGTTACCCTTAGTTATTAGGGTAACCCAGTGTCATCACAGCATCCTTATATGAGGAGACAGGAGGGTCAGAGACAGAGAGGCTGGAAGATGCTGTGCTGCTGGCTCTGAAGGGGAAGGAAGGGGCCCCAAGTTCTGAGCAGAAGGATGAGGGGTCAGCCTCTAGATGGTAGAAAAGGTAGAACGACAGTTCTCCCTTGGAGGCCCCAGGAGGGACCAGCCCTGCCACACATTGACTTTAGCCCATGAGGTCCATGTCAGACTCCTGACCTCCAGAGCTGTAAGAGAATAAATTGGAAATTTGTTACAGCAGTCCTAGGAAATTCATACAGTGTCCAGCAGATGTTTGCTGACTGAGTAAAAGAGTAGATGAAAGAATGCAGAAGGCAGCTGTGGAATACAGTGTGGGTCACATCCAGAAGTCAGGAGCCTGTGCTGGTCTCCTGTGTGTCACCTGTCATGAGACCCTGGGCCTGTAAAATTTACTTCAGGGCCTTGGTTTCCTGATCAGTAATGTGGGGTCATTCTAACCAGCCTTGAGGAGAGGGAAAAGTAGGGGAGTAACTCAGGGTTCTTTCCAAGTATGGAGCCAGGAGACCCCAGAATGTTCCTCTCAGCTCCAGCCAAACATATCCCAGGATCCTTTCTAGGACCACCAGGCCATCTCCTGCCAGGATCTTGTTCTAAGATCTTTAAGGTATTCATTCACTATTCACTGTACTCCATCATGACTATTACTCCATATCCTGAAAGAGACACAGAGAGGTCAACTAACTACCCAAGGTTAACCAGCTGTTAAAGGGTAGAGTTTAGAAGGAAATGAAGCCATCAGGGAGCAAACCTAAGAGTGTTGCACTCTTTATGCCTCAGTTTACCCTCATTTCGAAGCTTTTCCTCTTCAGGACCTGAGACCCTCAAGGAGTGTAGGAATCTAAAATCTGTCTCAGCATGGCAGAAGCATGACAACCCTGAAAGTAGGTAAAAGGTTAGAGTCCAGGGAGCCCCACCCTGCCTTGGAGACAGAATTCAGATGTGGGGTGTCACAGCATGGATTCCTTGAGACCGGAATGTCTGGCTCACCTAGAACCTGGAAATGCTCTCAAGAGCCTCCCCCCCACCAATAAAAAGAAAAAACAGGAAACACGGGGTTTTTCCCACTCTAGGTCTCCCCCAAGGGCTGTACATGTCCCCATTTGCCCCTGCTGGGAGCTAGGCAATCCTTGGGTCAGCCAGGAGGAGGAAGAGGGCAGGGAGGAGGAGGAGAGGCAGGGCGGCCAGCTTGGGTGGAGGAATCCCCAAACAGGCTAAAAATAGCCAGAGAAATTATTCCAACACCTTCCAAAAATAGAAAGCTGCCTAGCAGCCCAACAAAAGGCCAGGGCTGGCGAGCAGCTAGAGAGAGGGGTGGGGTTTAGTAAAGGTGGCCCGGGCAACTCCCCACCTCTCTGGCCCAGGCTGCACACAGGGGCACCCTGGAAAGTGTCGCTCCTTTCCCTCCTCCCCAAGGTTCTGGCCCAAGGGCTGCTGACCTGGGAGGGCCCAAGATGCCCGAGCTAAAAATAGCCCTCGCCTCCTCCCAGGCTGTATTTAGAATCTATTCGTTCAGGCGTCAGCACAAAGGCAGCCGGCGGGCACACCCCACCGGGCTGCCTGGTTGCCCTGGCTTGGTCGCAGGAACCGCCTCTGGCCAACGCAGGGGCCAGAACCGGGAAGAGACCAACTGTATGGACAGATCTGGCGTCAGCGCCAAACTTGCTGGGTGTAGCTGGGACACCCACAAGCCCTCCCCGAGCCTGTCTGCGCAGGAGACAGATACTAGCTGGGGGCGGGGGGTGGTCCTGGATTTCAGAGGACGTTGGGGAAACCAATGCTTCAACCCCGGCGCGCCCCCCTCGCCCGCTCTTTGCGCCAGGAGATGAGAACTGAGCAACCATGTGCCAGGCAGTGCGCGGGCCTCAGTTTCCCGTCTGTGAAATGGGGACATTAAGAGCATCTGCATCACAGCGCTCAGCTTACGACAGCACACGTTCTAAGCGCTCTCCAAGTGTTGACAATAAGTAACACTCGGTGTCACTTATATTTCTCCAACACGCCCCCCCACCCCCGCCCAGGCCAGTTCCAGAAACGCAGTGGCTGATGTCATCCCGCAGGCCGGCGGCGCCGTCACGGGTGTTCCTGAGCCAGGGAATCCCGGCCCCCGCGCAAGGGCCCCAGTGGAAACCCGTGACGCCAGCGCCCGCAGCCGCCGAGGCAACAGGTCTTCCGGCCTGCGCGGGGGAGGTTGGGGACCAGGAGTGGGGCGGAGCGTCCTCCAGGGCCACCCTCCCAGTAGCTGAGCCTCTGAGGGCCAAGTGCGCCTGCGTTTCCCTGCACTACCACCCCACCCCGCCCACCTGTGCTCTCTTCACGGGCACAGCATGCGCAGGGCACCGTGTGTGTGCACGGATCCACGAGCAGACCCTGTGGGTGTGGTTGTGCACGACTGCACAGGCACGATCCCGCGTGGGATGCGCGGTGGGCAGGAATGCATGGTGCTGGCTCTCCTATACAGAGGGTGGGAAACTCTGGCAGATGCCCAAATTCTGGGCTGGAAGAAGGCCGAAGGGCAGCCCTGACCTGAAAGTCTCCTCTCCATAACCTGGGCACACACACATTCCCGGTGCCCGTGGCCAGTGGGCGTGGGACCGCAGCGATGACTGTGAGACTGTTCACTGTCTCTCCAGCAGTCTGGGAGCTAATTACTGTCAGGACGAGACGGGTCGGCTGGAAAGATGAGCAAATCGCAGTGTGTCTGCAGCACCTCTGGGTCTGCAGGCTCCATCAGCGTCTGTTCCGGGGGTGTAGGACGTGATGCAGCCCTGGGTGGAGCGCGGGACAGCTGGCGCTGAGTGGGCGGTGGGGGAGCCTTTGGTGGGTCCTGGAGAGTGGGTCCTGGAGAGTGTGCAGTGAGTGATGGCACCGTGTCCACCTTGTGTGTGTGCTCCTGAGGGGCAGTGTCTGGTCTCCTGATCTAAGAATAGGGCCTACCCCATGAGGTTATGGGGACCCAACAACCGCATTTCTCTCTGTATTATGCAAGAGAAGTGAATGCTTACAATCACACCAAGACCTGGAGGGGATGCTCACAGCGGATTTATTCCTCATCACCCCAACTGGCAACAACCCAAATATCCATTCCCAGTGAACAGGTATACTGAAGTCTGTCTGTAAGATGGAATACTGCTCAGCAATAAAGAACACACTAACATTGAAAACGTGCTCGGACACAAAAGCCACATAGTGTATGATTTTATCTATTTGAAATGTCTAAAACTGGAAAATCCATAAAGACAGAAAATGTTTGCCAGGGGCCGGGGGAGCAGTGGGGAGTGACTGCTGATGGGCACAAGGCTTCCTTTTGGGGTAAAGAGAACGTTCTAAAATTAGACATTGGTGATGGTTTCACAACCTTGTGAATGTACTAAAAACTATGGACTTGCACACCTTAAAAATGAATTTTATGATGTGCAAATTATAGCTCAATTTTTTTAAAAGGAACAAACTGCTGATACACACAACATGAGTGACTTTCAAATGCACCATGCTGAGTGGAAGGAACAAGCTCAGAAGGCTACCTACTGTGTGATTCTATTTGGATGACTTTCTGGAAAAGGCAAAACTACAGGGGCAGAGAATAGATCAGTGGCTGCCTGCCTGGGCCTGAAAGTAGAGAGAAGGGATTTGGGAGATGATGGAAATGCCTTCTATCATCAATGTATGAGGGTTACACAACTGTATACTTTTGTCAAGATATCAAATTGTACATCTAAAAAGTATGAATTTGTGAATTAGACCTTAATAAACTTAGCTTTAAAAAGAAATGTAAAGGCTGGGCGTGGTGGCTCATGCCTGTAATCCTAGCACTCCGGGAGGCCCAGGAGGGTGGATTGGTCTCTAAAAATAGCCCGGAGTTGTGGCAGGCTCCTGTAGTCCCAGCTACTCCAGAGGCTGAGGCAAGAGAATCACTTGAGCCCAAGAGTTTGGAGGAGTTGTGAACTCTGACACTATGGCACTCTACCAAGGGTGACAAAGTGAGACTGTCTACAAAATAAATAATAAACAAATAAATAAATATGTAAGGTGATTTTTTTAAATGCCTGATACATAGCAAAATACTATTACTAATAATAATACACAAGCTGGCACGGTGGCTCATGCCTGAACTCTCTGCCCTTGGGAGGCTGAGATGGCATAGTAAGATCTCATCTTTAGAAAAAGAATAGGAAAAATAATTAGTCAGGTGTGATGGTACCTGCCTGTAGAGGCAGCTACTGAGGAGGCTGAGGCAGCAGGATTGCTGGACCAGGAATTCCAGGCCCTCAAATACAGGATAACTGTTACCGTTATTGCCATTGTTGTTGTTATGTGTGTACAACATGAGTATCCAGGCCCTCTAAAACTAGATCCCCAATTTGGGGGCTTGGGCACCTGGGACACCTGGAGTCCTGGGGCTTCCCTCTCCTACACACATGTGCACATCCATGCAAAAAACCCACATACCTACACACACACAAACACACACAAACTCAAGCACATGTGCGTGAATATGTACTTACATATGCATAAAAACATGTACAAATTTACACAAAACGTGTGTACACACAAGGCACCCTCAAAAATACATATGCACATAACCCCCTACACAATTACCCACATACACATAATTATGCACCCAACACACAAACACAATGCATGCATACTCATACAAAAACATATGCGTGTGCACCTACACATATACAAACACACATAGACACACATCTACACATACACACAGTTACACACACAAATGCTGACAGGGAAGGAACCCTGATAGCCTCTAGGAGTCCCATCTGGAGCCTGCAGAGGGAGGATTTGAAACAGGGCAGATGAATGTCTGCATGTCTCAGATTGGGTCTCTGTCACCAGCTGCTGAGTGACAGGACATAGACAGGCCCCTTCTTCCCCTAAGGCCTCACTCTGCCTCCTCCTCTCAGCAGGATTTGACCCTTGTGTCTATGGGAACCTACTGTGCTACAAAGGGAGAAGGATGAGGGTGCCAATCAGGGCATCTGTTTCTCAGAGTCTCCCTCCCAGCTCAACAGGAAGACAGTGCCCTCTCTAGGCCTCAGTTTCCCCTGCTGCTAAATGGGTGGATGGTTTCTGAGAGTATCTGGGAGGCTCTTCTCCAAGCTCCCCATCCTGCACAGTTCTGACCTGTCAACCCTGGCTGCATGCTTTCTGGAGTTTTCTGCAGGCTTAGCCCTAGGAGGGCTTAAATGGCAGGAATGTTTGGCTGCAGGGGGGTTGGGGCACGGGTGGATACACAGAGGGGTTGGGAGGTAAGGCCACAAGGTGGCTGAGGTAGAAAAGAGGGGAAATTTTGTGTGCGAAAGTGTGTGCCTATCCACAAGGGCCTATGTGTACACCTGGCTCTTGATTTTGCAAGTAAGCAAAGAAAAGTGGACTCAGGTATTTCCTGATGGTCCCACTTGTGTCCTTCAAGTGTGTACAGGTGTGAGTTTACTCCCACCCCTATGTATGTGTCTAGAATGTTAGTTCCAAGGATCTTTTTCTCTGAAGATGTGCAAATGCTTGGTGCATAGTAGACACTCAGTACATATTTGCAAAAATTATGTGTTTATTGGGCGGTGCCTGTGGCTCAGTGGGTAGGGCACCAGCCCCATATACCGAGGGTGGCAGGTTCAGACCCGGCCCCGGTTGAACTGCAACAAAAAAATGGGTGTTGTGGCAGGTGCCTGTAGTCCTAGCTACTCGGGAAGCTGAGGCAAGAGAATCCCCTGAGCCCAAGAGTTGGAGGTTGCGGTGAGCAGTGTGAGGTCATGGCACTCTATCAAGGGCGATAAAGTGAAACTCTGTCTCTAAAAGGGGATCCCGAGCACACAGGCTGCGCATGGAGGGAGTGCTGGTGAGGGTCAGGACCCCCATTGTGGGGAACCAGGGGGTGGTCCATGCATTTTGCCCAGTAGAGGATTTCGCTGTCTCAAGTGGCTAAGGCACCAGCCACATACACCTGAGCTGGCAGGTTCGAATCTAGCCCCGGCCCACCAAACAACCATGATGGCTGCAACCAAAAAATAGCCAGGCGTTGTGGCGGGTGCCTGTGGTCCCAGCTACTTGGGAGACAGAGGCAAGAGACTCACTTGAGCCCAGGAGTTGGAGGTTGCTATGAGCTGTGATGCCACGGCACTCTACCCAGGGGGACGGCTTGAGGCTCTGCCTAAAAAAAAAAAAGATATTTATTTATATTCATTCAAATGTCCACTCAACAAATATTTACCAAGCGCCAAATGTCAGCCACTGGAGAAGCACAGTTAGCAAAGAAGATAAATACTTCTGTCCTATGGAGCTTGCAGGTGAACATGGACCCCCAAGGTCATTCATTACCTGTATTGTGTGGTTCATGTGCAACACACAAGTGTGAGCTTGCATGTATACATGAGCACACATACTTGTATGTAGGGTTTAGAATTTGCACCAGCATGGCCCAGGCTAGTGTGCACACATACACACACATGTGTATGCACACAGGTCCCTCAGTGCTCTTGTTCGGGCATGTGCGGGCTGAGCCTGACTTGTCCTTGGCATTGCCTATGGCCCTGCCCTTCTCCCGAGAGTGCCCGGGGCCAGGTGGCGCTGGGCGGGCCCGGAAACCTCTCCCAGCTGCTGTGCCCAGTTTCAGGGAAGCCAAAGGCTGGCACCCTGCCCATGGAGACTGCCTGCCCTTGCACCTGCCCCCTGGGCTTCCAGGAAGGTCCTGGAGGCCCAGCCCCCAGCTCTGCTTGCCTGAATGCACCACCTGGACCCACACAGCAGAGAGGGTATGCAACCCTCTTTTTCTCCCCCACCTTAAGGCCCCTCACAGTCAGAACCTGAAGAGTCTCAAGCAGGACAGAGTCCCTACCCCAGTGGAGTAAACTGAGAGACACACAAAAGGCCCTTGGAGAGGGGCTGCACACAAGTGGGTGCCTTGCACACTGCTCCCACCTCAAATCAGTACATGCACACTTCCATACATTGGGTGACCAGCACCTTGTGGATCTCTGCATACAGCGGGTGTTTGTGTGCTTTGGGGCTCAACACAATGAGCGTTTAAACTTAGAAACTTTGGGCTCGGTGCCTGTGGCTCAAGCAGCTAAGGCGCCAGCCACATACACGTAAGGTGGCGGGTTCAAATCCCCAGCCCAGGCCCGCCAAACAATGATGGCTGCAACCAAAAAATGGCCAGGCGCTGTGGCTGGTGCCTGTAGTCCCAGCTACTTGGGAGGCTGAGGCAGGAGACTCGCTTGAGCCCAGGAGTTGGAGGTTGCTGTGAGCATGATGCCATGGCATTCTACCCAGGGGGATAGCTTGAGGCTCCGTCTCAAAAAAAAAAACTTAGAAACTTTGCATTTCCCTGATGACTACACACAAAATGCAGATGTGCACGGTCTGGAGTCTGGGTGCGGGGGGAGTCCTTGCATAGATGAGGGTATCTGAAAGTTGGGGAGGTCTCTTCTAATGGTGTGCAGAGCCCCACCAGCGCGCAGTAGGTATTCGGGTATCTTTATAGGTGTCTGTGTGTGGGTGGATGTCTGCAAACAGTAGGTGTTGCATGTATCATCTGGGTGTGTGCACACAGTAGGCATTGCACGCAGGTGGGGCTCTGCACACAGTAGGCCTGCATGCAAGAAAGGGGTCGTACGCAGCTGGTATCTGCACACAGGAGAGGGGCTGCGCGCAGTAGGCGTGGTTGCACGCTATGGGAGCCTGCCGGGGCAAGCGTGGCGGCTGCAACCCCGTGCTGCTGAGCACGCACCGGGCACCAGCGCCGCCACGGCCCCGGCATCCACAAGCGCCTGGCCAGGCAGGTCAGGCGGCTCCACTAGGGCGTGGGGCGGGCGGCCGGGCAGGGAGGCTATTCCGGGCCCTGGCGTGGTGCCCGAGCCCTATGCGCCAGGCGGCCGAGGAAGGCGCCGCTCACAAAAGGAGGGTCTGTGCAGACGCCCCGCCCTCGGCTCAGCCGCCCGCCGCCAGGGGCCGGGGGAGGGTGACGCCGCCTGAGCCGCGGCGGGCCGGACCCCGCCCCTCCCCCTCCGCCGGGGCGGCCGCAGACACCGCGCCTGGCGGGCACCAGAGGGAAGCTGGCACCGCTGGGCACTGAAGGGGGTCGGCGGCTGGCGCTGGGGGCTCCCGAGCGCACAGGCTGCGCGCCCAGGGCGCAGCTGAGGGAGCGCTGGTGAGGGTCGGGGCCCCCATTGTGAGGAACCAGGGGGCGGTCCGTGCATTTCGCCCACTAGAGGATTTCGCTGTCTCTCGTGCACCCGCCTCTGTCTCCAATTATCCAATTTAGGGAACTGGGAAGCCAGGACTCCTGGCCTGTTGGGAAGGGAGAGCGGGAGCGGCGTCTGAGCCTCGGTCAGCGCCCCTCTCCACCCCCAGAGTGTCTGGCGAGAGGGTGGGGCAGAGGGAAGGCGTAATAAGGGTTCTTAAAGCACCGCGTTTTCCTAAGCGCTTTGGTGAATGATCTGGTTTCACCTCTCCACGTGGGAGGGAGACTCGACTTTCCCTTTTATGGACAGGGAAACTGAGTCACACTTTTGCTGAGCTACCCTAGGAAGAAATCGGCAGAGATTCAAAAGCAAAGCTAAGCCACCTCCCCTCCCAGTACGTCCTGAACTCTGCCTTTCCCCTACCTATACCCTGGAGGCCAGGCTAGGTACGTTTATGGCGTGCCTGCTGTGTACTCTGCAATAAGAACACCTTGCCCCGCGCGCATATGATCGCAGGCTCGAGCTTCCGCATGTAACTGTGCTTCCACCTTGGCTAGGGGTGTGCCCACGTGTGCACCAGGGTCTCCGCTCACCCTACCCCACCCCAGCCCAGCCTCTGGGCCTGGGAACCGCTGGCGTCCGGGTGAAGGGGGTGGGGTGGGAACAAAGATGGAACAATGCAGGGAAAGAATAGGGAGGAGTCGCGAAAGGAAGCCCCCCTGCCCCTTCTGCACATGTGGCCTCGGTGTGTCCATGAGCATGTGTCTGCAGTTTCCTGGGCGTAATGGCCTTGGGAGGAGGTCCTTGGCCTTCAGGCTTTGTATCTTTTGGGGCATTCTGGGCCTGCGGGTCCCTGAGGATCAGTTAAAGTACTGGTCACATGGCCTGCATGTCTGGGTGTGGTGTGTGTACTTCACAGCACTGAGTTGGGGGCTGGGAAGAGTGGCATTTCTGTCACTGAGGCTCCCTCTTTGCAAAACTCTGAGACTGTTCACTTCCTCCAAACTGACCCATGCTGGCTACTGGCTCACCTTCTCAGAACCCTAGTTGGGAACTGCTGAGTAAAGAAAAATCTAGCAGAGATACCACAGAGAGGTCAGGAGGAGAGATACCCCAGGAGGGCACACACACTGATGGAGGGGATCCCCCAGGATGCGGCCAGGAGGTGAGAAACTGTGGGGAGTTCTGGAGATCTGAGGGCCAGGACAGACTCTTGGGTCCCTGGGAGAAAGGAATGAAAAACTATTGCAGAAGCCTGGCCAAAGGCCCCAGGAAACTTCTGGATTCTTCTTCCTGCTTGCTAGAAAAGGGGAGTCCCAGTCTAGTGCAGACATTGGGGTACCCTGGGATATCATCCAACCTACCAAATTCAGAGTATGCCCTGGGACAGCCAATTCACCCTGAAGTGTGAAAGCCACTATTCAGAGGGTACCAGGGTCTGAGGATAGGCCTGGGAGAGGATGGGCCACATAGAAGGCTGCCTGGAATAGTTCCTTATATACTGAGCCCCTACTGTGTGCTAGGAACCCTTGCCGTGCTGGTATTAGAAAAACAAGAGAACTGGCTGGTGCCTGTGGCTCAGTGAGTAGGGCACTGGCCCCATATATCCAGGGTGGCAGGTTCAACCCCAGCCCTGGCCAAACTGCAAAAAAAAAAAAAAAAGAAAGAAAAAGAAGAAGAAGAAAAGAAAAGAAAAACAAGAGAATAAAGACAGCACACATGTCTGTTGAACTCTTATGAGTTCTCACTCTAATGTCTGCATGCATGACTAGGAACGTATGGTTGGGTATTTTTGTGTGAGTGTGTTAGAGGTTGAATTATGTCCCACAAAAGATGGTGAAGTCCCAGCTCAGCGCGTGTAGCTCATTGGCTAGGGCACCAGCCACATACACAGGAGCTGGAGGGTTCAAATCCAGCCTGACCCTGCCTAACAACAATGACAAGTACAATAAAAAAATAGCCAGGTGTTGTGGTGGGCACCTGTTGTCCCAGCTACTTGGGAAGCTGAGGTAAAAGAATCACTTAAATTCAAGAGTTTGAGGTTGCTGTGAGCTGTGATGCCATCGTACTCTACTCAGGGCAACAGCTTGAGACTCTGTCTCAAAAAAAAAAAAAAAAAAAAAGAGGGCAGCACCTGTGGCTCAGTGAGTAGGGCGCTGGCCCCATATACCAAGGGCAGTGGGTTTGAACCTGGCCCTGGCCAAAATGCAACAAAAAAGTAGCCGGGTGTTGTGGCAGGTGCCTGTAGTCCCAGCTACTCAGGAAGCTGAGGCATGAGAATCACCTAAGCCCAAGAGCTGCAGGTTGCTGTGAGCTGTGACATCACGGCATTCTACTGAGGGTGACAAAATGAGACTCTGTCTCTAAAAAGAAAAGAAAGAAAAGACGTCAAAGTCCCAATCCTCAGTGCCTGGAAATGTGATCTAATTTGGGAATACGTGTAATCTCAAGTTAAGATGAGGTGGTTAGGGTAGGCCCTAATCTAATACAGCTGGAATCTTTGTAAAAGGGGGAAGTTTGGACACGGATGTGCCTAGAATGTGCCTGTATCTCACTGTAGAGATAGAGGGAGAAGACAGCCATCTACAAGCCAAGGGAATACCTTAGGTCACCAAAAACTGGGGAGAGGCCTGAGATATCCTCCCTCCTGGCTTCAGAAGAAACCATCCTGGGCAATACCTTGATCTTGGACTTCTGGCCTCCAAAAACTATGAAAAAATAAATTTGTGTTATTTAAGCCCTGCAGCCTGTAGTGTGTTGTTAAGGAAGACCCAGGACATGCATACAGTGTGTGAGTGTGGGATGAGGCTAAGAATAATGGCATGTGCATATGTGGATGTGTGAGCATCTGTGTCTGCTCTCCAAAAGTGTGTTTGTGTGGGTACACGTGACCATCCATGCTGACAGCTTGGAACAGACAGTCCTCAGGTCATCAGGCACATCTGATGCTCCTACTCAGAGGTTATGCCCTGAAGCCACCTTGAAGTGGGAGGTGAGCTATATGCAGAATCAACAGGTCTACCCCTCCAACCAAAATTAGGTGGGAGGGGTCTAGGTACAAACAAGGGACCTCAACTGGTCAAGAGTTCTGGGTGCCCAGGGCTCACTCCAGGAATTCTGGGAATTCCAAGGACCAGCCATATTTGTATGATTATTGCTGTGTCCCCACATAGCCTCACAAGTTCTTATGCCTGAATATAACACTGTGGGCAAATTCAGAGACAAATTCCAGCTTACAGGTAAGTAACAATGCAGAAGTTTGTGTATAGGTAGAAAGGATTGTATTATGTGACTCTTACACTGACTTACATAAAAACAGCTGACTTTTCTGGAAACATCCCAATGTTCTCATTGCTTTAAATAGTTTAATTAACTTAATGCTCACCACAACCTGGAGAAAGAGGCACTACTAATAGATTCCCACTGTACAGATAAAGAAATAGTCCAAAGAGGTGAGGCAATTTGCCCAAGGTCACACAGCCGGCTACCTCCACAGGGCAAGGTTCCAGCCTCCCTGACCTGAGTGGTGTCACTGTACCTGGCCAGGATTGAGTATTTGGCAGGCCAATGTGTGTCCTTAGGAACAAAATGGTCTGTCCTGGAGCCTAGACACAGATGGTCATCAATGGGCCAATCTCTAATTATACAGTAATTGAGTCTTTATCCCATAAGTATTTATGTGTCCCAGGCTCTAAGCTAACCACGTGAGAAAATCAGACCCACTCCCATCTCTCTGGGAGTCTTCTGCCTAACACAGAAAGTAGAAAGGAAGAATATATGACAAGGTTAAATATAGGGGCAGGTGCCAAGAGAGGGAGTGGGCAGAGCTAGTAGAGAGGCTATGCTGGATCCTATCTGGAGGGCATCCCACAGAAGGTGACATCTGAGATGAGAACAAAAAGGTGAGTAGGCATTAACTTGGGGAAAGATAGAGAAGTGTTCTAGCATGTGCACTGGCTGGAGGTCAGAGAGCCAGGTGTGTGAATAACGTGTGTTCCAGGTTATGTGTGTGTGTGACACCCACATCACTTAATGTGAATTGTGTGCACAACTCATGCAATGTGTGTTCTTGTCCACTCATGAGGGTACTAGTATACTGCTAAGGTTACCAGGAACATTCAGGGGACCACAGATGTAGGGAAGACTATAACACAGATGAACCTTGAAAACAGTGCACAAGGGAGAGAAGCCAGGCACAAAAGGCATGGCTTGGCGCCTGTGGCTCAAGTGGCTAAGGCGCCCGCCACATACACCTGAGGTGGCGGGTTCAAATCCAGCCTGGGCCGGCCAAACAACAATGATGGCTGCAACCGGAAAAAAAAAAAAAAATAGCCAGGCGTTGTGGCAGGCACCTATGGTCCCAGCAACTTGGGAGGCGGAGGCAGGAGACTCGCTTGAGCCGAGGAGTTGGAGGTTGCTGTGAGCTATGCCACGGCACTCTACCCAGAGGGACAGCTTGAGGCTCTGTCTCAAAAACAAAACAAAACAAAAGGCACATATTTTATGATTCCATTGATATAAAATAGAACGTGCAAATCCCAAGGACAAGAACGTGGATTAGTGGTTGACAGGGGCTGGGGGAAGGAGGATGAGCAGTGACCACTGATGGGAACGGGGCTTCTTTGGGGGTGATGAAAAGGTACTGAATTTGGGTTAAAGTGATGGTTGCACAACTTTGTAAATATACTAAAACCACTGAGTTGATCACTGAGTTCACTTAGGGGCGAATTTTATGGTATGTGGACTATATCTCAATAATATATTATTATATTAATAAATAAGTGTATAAATGTGGTAAAAGTTCTAACTTTGGATTACACTGGCCTTGGTTTGGTTTCTGGCTTTGCAATTGTCCAGGTGTTTGACCTTGGGCAAATCACTGCACCTCTCTGAACCCTATGTTCTCTTTCTGTAAAAAGTATATAATAAATTCACACCTAACTGGAGCAATGACATATTCTGGGTGAAGGGCCCACTTATAACTTTGACTTAAAATGTACAAATGAAAATCATATAACCAAAATATGATGTACCCCTGTAATACTCTGAAATTAAAACAAAATAGCAGATAATAATAGTACCTACCTTGTAAGGTTTTTTGCTAGAAGTAAAAGAATAACAGGAGTGAAAAGCTAGCTCAGTGCAAAGCCAGCTATTATTATAGTCTATCTCCCCAACATTTCTGTCATATTTTTGTTGTGCCATTCCCTGCCTCCAGCTTGGTCCCCCAAATGCCTTATGACATATTAACAAGGCCATCTTCACTTCCCTGGAGAGGGAGGATTCAGGGAAACAGCTGGAAGCCTACAAACTATTGAGGCCTGGGGACAGAGAGTACATCTATCTTTAAGCATCTGTCCTCATGAAAGTGACTACATATTCCTGCACATGTGACTTACAGGTAAGCATATGTCTCTGGTTGTGTTTATAACTGTGTAGAGGGGGTAGTGCATGCCATGTTTGTCTTAGGCCCAAAAGAGGCGAGAGTGTGATCACCCCAAAGTGAGCACACACCCCAGACACAAGTGCCCAGCTGTCTGCATCCTGTGGCTGACATTACCAACTGTCTCCTGCTCACTGTAGTCCAAGGAACACACAAGAATCTTGGCACCCAGCCAATCCTGGGGATGGGAGCCCAGAACAGGGCCTGTCCCAGCTGACTGAGCTTTTGTGACCTATAACAACTCCTCCCTGCCTCACTGTGAACTTGAGGTGGGGGGGGCGGAGAAGAGCCAGATGTGGTGTAACCTTCCCCCTCCTCTCAGCCAGGGTTTTCCTTGGGGGCTGGCCAGGCGGTGGCTCCTCCACTCTAAGCCTCAGTCTCTTCTGGAAAATGGGACAATAGTATTTTCCTTACAGGGTCAAGGTCAAGTTTAAGGCGTTTATAGTTTATCCCCAGGGAGGACTAAATATACATAACTGCTATTACTTATTCAGTGAGACAGCAGCATTTGAGCAGATTCCTGTTCATCAGGAATACCTTGAAACATTTTTATTAATGATAGCAACAATGACTTTGATAGTAATAATAATGAGAGAACTACTCTGAGAATACCTTAGCCACAGTCCTGCACGTTCACAAGGGTGACAGGGGAGAGAGCTGGAGCTTCAGAGGTTGAGTCAAAGGGAAAAATCAGCAACACTGAATCTGTCTTGATTTACAGTTTTGAAATTTTGTTCACCACAGATTTCTTTTTGCACTCATTTCCATTTCAAAAATACTGCTTGAAAATATTCTTTGTCTTGCTGACTGAGTTTTTAATTTTGCATAGACGGTATGCCTCACTGTGTGGTGCTAGTGCCAGCTCGGCTGATTCATAGGGCAGCTGGGAGAGGATTAAAGATGATCCTGGAAATGCCTGGAACGTAATAATAGTGCTGATAATAATGGCTGGACTTTTTTTTTTAGAGACAGGATCTTGCTATGTGGCCCAGGCTGGTCTGGAACTCCTGGCTCAAAGGATCCTCCCACTTCTGCCTCCTAGAGTACTGGGATTTACAGGTGTGAACCACTGCCAATGGTTAATCTTTTTTATACAGTCTGTGTTGGAAGTATAATAGAATGAATTAAATAATCCAAGGAACTTAGTCAAAGGAATCTGTATTTCAGTTAATCTGCTCAACAATTTGTGAGCCAGGTGCTATTATTATCCTCATTTTTCAGAGAGAGAAAATGAGGCCAGAGAGGTTAAGGTCCCGGCTACAGGTCCTACCACCAAGGCCCCATGCCGTTTCTCCCCAGGGCTGAGCTTGGGGTCTTGCCTGCACTGTTAAATTGACCCAGAGGTCACTCAGCCCTCTGGATGGCTAGAGGCGGAATAGGAACCGATTCCCCCCCTCCACCCGCTTCTTCCTTCCACCTCCTCGCCCCTCCCCCATCCAGGTGCCCTAATCCCTCTGGGTTCCACGGTTACCTCCCCCTCTGGAGGCTCTAGCCTGTTCATCTCCGTTTTCCTTTCCCCCAGTCCCTGCAGGTATCCCTCCTACCCCTCACCCCTGGCTTTCCCTCCCCACTCTAGTCTCAGTCTGAAGATTTCTTTTCTCCCCAGCTTGGGCTCCAGTCTCCCCTCTTCGGTTCTCCCCTCCTCTTCCCGGCCCGGGTAAGGATCCCCGCCCCTTCCCCAGTCTCTCTGGGTCTTCCCCCTCCCCCCTCTTTCCCCCAGCCATCCTCCCCCGCCGGGGCTCCCCCTAGCCTGGTGACTCCTGGGGGGCCGCAGGGGTTTTCCTTTCGCGCCCACGTGGGACTCTGTGGAAAGGTCATGGCATGCGGGCAGGGCCCCCTTCGCGTTTCGGCTCCTCCCCAGCTCCCAGGCCCCGGGGCTGTAGAAGGGAAAGGAGACAAGACTACCCACCCAGGTGCCCGGAGGGCGTGCCCACCCTGCAGACCACCGGCGGGAAGACTGAGGCCAGGCAGAAGGGCTGGGCCGGGCTCCCAGCCCCAGGCAGGGGTAGTCACCTTGCCGGCAGCTTCAGGAGAACTATGAGTTGGCGGCCAGGGCTTCCAGTTTCGGTTTAGAGGCAAAGCACAGCAACGTGCCTAGCTCAGCTGGGCCCGGAGGCCGACTTCCTGGGGTATTTTTTCTGCTTGTTGATTTTAGTTTAGGGAAAAAAAATCCCTTTTTTTCTTTAGCCCAGTGAAGAGGCTCGTACTAGGACTACTAGGACGGAGAGACCCTGGGAGTGATGGGTGGGGACCTCCCTCCCTGGGGGATCCCCAAAGGAGCTCTGCTTTTAAGGCCAGAGCCCACCTCGCTGTGTGGTCCCAGGTACCCCCTTGACCTCTCTGGACCTTGGGCTGAGGCTGCAGCTGTGGCTGGGTACTGAGGGGTTGCAGCCTGCACACTTCCTCCCCCCACGCCTCGGGGAGAATGTCTGTATGTGCCCAGAGCTGCTTGGGGTTGGCTCCAGCAAAGCCAGTAACAGCGGTGGCACTGGGGCCAGGTGGGGGCCAGGTTTCGTAATAAACCGGTCTCTTAATTGCTACAGGGCAGGAGAAGAAGGGGAAAAAAAAAGAGGCAAAGATTTGTTGGAGTTGGGTGGTGGCGCCTGCTGCAGAGAGAAGAGGCACTGTTCTTGCAAAGGAGCCTGGAACTACTAACAGAGACTTAAGTAACACTTCCTGGTGAGCTGGGGGGGCCGTCAGTGTTGCTGGAGCACAGGATATGTTAGGGGGCAGGGGTTCTCAGAAGCAGGAAATAAACAAGAACCCAGAAGCTTTACAAGTTTATTATAAGGCCATCATAGTAGAAATAAAAATAGATGTATCTCTAGCTTCCCATCTCTCTTTCAGTGGTTTGAATAGCAAGTGCAAGTAACAAAATAGATTGTCTATATCATTTGCAAACTGGGAGTTCATGGGCACAGAGAAACAATAGCCCCAGCTCCCAAGTCCAAAGTGTAGTCCTGTAGAGGGTGCAAGCCCTCAATCAGCCAAGTCTCTCATCTGCAGACGTCAGCTCCAGTCTCAAGGAGGGTGGGAGACAAAGTCTCACCCTACCCTGGAGGTGTGAAGTCCGGACCCTCTGTGATGGGGGAGGTGACAGCGCCCCATTCCTGCTTCTGCTCCTTCACAAGGCCTGAGCTCCGGGGTCCCAATCTCCTTCTGGGCCTGGGTGCCCTTTTCTCCTCGCCTGGTGGCCACAGCAATCTCTGGCTCTGCTTCTGGCACCCTGGGGATGGTCACACACTCCCCTCTCCTCCTCCTCCTCAGTCTCCAAAGACTCTGCCCCCATGGTCTCATGGGTTGTGTTGGTTTTGGGTTGTTCTGGGGGGGAGGGGGTCAAATATTTATTTTATTTTATTTTTGGCAGCAACTCAACAGGTTCTGATGCTGGGAAGGGCCTCAGCGTTCCTGGAGGGAGATGTAGGGGACCCACTGGTTGTTCCCGCGGCTCTCCTCGCAGTAACTGGCCACCTCCACCAAGCCGTGGCTCTTCCAGGCATCCGTGTGAGGGTTCTGTGGGAGGGGGAGAGAAGGAGTTTAGTGGAAGCCTCTCTCTCCCCCAGGATCCTGTTTGGGGAAAACAGGCATGCTCAAAATAACTTCCTGGGTGAGAAGGCCCTGCCCACGGGACATGCCGAGCATGGCTGAGGGCTGAGCTGGTGCTTAGCAGGCCAGCCCAACTTTGTTGACAAACAAGGACCCAGGTGCCCAAGGTGGGGCAGGGGAGAGGCTCACCGTGACCAGGAGGCAGTGCAGGTCTCGGGCCTCAGTGGTGCCCTGGGTCTCAGCAGGCTCCCCCAACAGCTGTGCCAAGCGTTGCATGCCTGACACCCGCACAATGTTGATGTCGTTGTCACAGCAGAAGGACTGGATGAGTGTGAAGTGGATTTGCAGGGCGATGTCGTCCTCCTCCTCCTCATCAATGGCCAGGAGACATAGGACCACACTGTCTGGGTCCCTGAGGGGGCCAAAGGGAGAGGGAAGGTCAGCTAGGGACCAAGGAGCCACCATACATGCAAAAAATGAGTGTGCAAGAGCAAAGAGAAACTGTACAGGTGCAGGGCATTGCCTCTGCAGGCTGGTGGAGGTGGGGAGAAGTGGGGAGTGGGTGGCACAGTTCAAAATATTGGTGGTAAAATCATACAGGGAGAGTCACTTGCAATGGATTCAAGTGCATCTTTAGAACACTGCATCCCACCGCTCTCCCCCAGAAGCCGAAAAGCCCGGATTCCGCAGTGGGGTCACTTAGGGAAGTCCCATGCCCATGCAAGACAAGGGTGTAGGGAGAACGTGCAGAATGGAGGGGATCCCCACCCGCGCTCAGCCCGGGGACAGGGTCTGACTCACACATTCATCAGCTTGGCCGACTCGTACACCCCCACTGTGAGTCGGTCCTGGCGCTGTGCGGCCACCAGCAGCTCCTCCACCGCGGCAGTTACCGTCTGCATCCTGAGATCAGGAGAGAGAAGACTCAGCGCCTGCCGGGCCACCCGGGCTACGTTCCGTTCCAGCCCGGCCCATCCCAACCTAGCCGACCTCAGGCGGCGGGGGGGCCAGGCTACTTACTTCTGTGCCGCGTTGTCGCACGCCACGAGCTCTTCCAGCGTCATGTTGCAGTTATAATCCACAGTGGACGCAGCCCCACAACAGTCCCCAAGAAGAAATTGCAAAATCCGAGGCAGACAGCCCAAAACCCTTCCACGGACACGGAGCGCTCGTCCAAGACCTTCAGGAGGCAGTGAAATTCTCCCGTCCAAAAAAAAAAAAAAGGCGGAAAAGAAAACTGCAAGTCCTTAAGAAAAGTAATCCCAGCAGTCACAAATAACCACTCTGAGTCCTTCGCTTCGGCGATCTGAGTGCGGTGCCGCGGGCAGCGCCTTTTATAGACTTGCTGGTCGGCTCGGCCTCAGTGAAGCTGTTCGCCTTTCCTATTGGTGAAAAAACAAAGACGAGCTCAGTCAGAGCTGCGGTTGGCCAGCGGCGGTGAGGGGGCGGAGTGCCGTGAGCCCACGTGGGGGCGAGAGCCAGGAGGAGGGCGCAGGGGTTGGCCGCGAGTGCCAGAGAAGAAAAAAAAGCAGAAGTTTTTCTCTTGATTTCCCGGCAGCCGCGCCGCGGTTCAGGGCGCGCGCGGGATTTCCAGGGCGCGAGGCGGCCCGGACTTTCGGGGAGGGGGGCGGGGGGAGTCATGGAATCCCCTCCCGGTCCCTGGAGAGTCCCAGGCTCGTGCCTTTCCCAAGCTTTGCTGGGGGGCTGCATGGGAAGGAGTCTGGTTTGTAGTCTGATCCCCCACCAAGGGGCGATGGGTGGGTCTCGTTTGGCGGCGGCAACCCCAGACCCTGGGTTGACTTAACTTCTCCCGGCCTCTATGTTCCCACATGAATAATGGGAATGCAGTTCCAGCCTCAGTGGGTTGGAGAGAGCATTAAATAAAATAAAGGGCATACAGTAAGTGCTCAGTAGGCATCAGCTCTCCGCATCGAGATCCGCAGTGGTGGGAACCGCAAAGCCCTGGGCATCCTGTGGGAGAACCTGGGCGCCCCCTCTACGCCCCCCAGGAGTTTCACGGTGGGATGAGCGTGGGAGGCACAGGTGGCGCGCAACCTCCTCAGGCTCTGCGCTGGATGGCTCCACCCCTGCCGGCTGTCGCTCTTTCCCTGGTTTCGCAGTATCTGTGCACCTGATTATGGGGAGAAATCGAGACCCAGCATCTGTACGCCGCCTCCACCCTGCTTCCACTGGAGGTGGTCACTTTTATTTCCTCACTCCGGGGTGAGCGCTAACCTGTGTCGAGTACGTAATGTGCTCCAGGAGGTCCCATCCCCGTATCATGGGTTATATTTAACCAAGGACTTCGGAAGCAGGGGCGATGCTTATGTGCATTATGCAAAAGGAGAAACTGGGCTTGATGAGGCCATCACTGCGCAAAGCCACTGGATAGTTCGTGTTGCAGCCACGCGTGTGCTCCAGGGATGGCCGCCAGGATCTGCGCTGCCCCAGGAAGGCAGTACGGCTGCGAGGCGGGCAGGAGGAGACTTGTCTCCCACGGTCGATTGGGGGCTCCCGGGTGACTCACATCTGTGTCCCCTCCTCCGCCAGCTTGGAGCCCGGCCTCGGCCCGGCGGCGGATCCTCCGGCCCCCGGCCCCCTAGTCCTCCAGCTTCACGGCCCCGGGTTCGGCTGACGCATCACGCCGCCTCCGCGCCGCCCACCGGAGGGCGCGAAATGTCCCTTCACCAACTACCGGGCTGCAAGGTGCGGCGGCGCCGCCTGGTGGCCGGGAGAGTCCCCTGCACCCAAGGCGCCGGAAGGAACTGACCTGTCCTCAGCCGAGCTCGGGTCTTAGGGGCCGGTATAATATTTTATATACTTTTATATATACAGTATTTACATGTGCAATATACATTTTATATTTTATAGATGCAATTTTTTAAATTAAATGACAACTTTGGCTTACACCTGTAATGCTAACACCCTGGGAGGCCGAGGCAGGTGGATTGCTTGAGCTAAGGAGTTCAAGACCAGCCAGAGAAAAACTGAGACCCTGTCTCTAAAAATAGCCCAGTGTTGTGTCAGGCGCCTGTAGTCCCAGCTATTTGGGAGGCTGAGGCAAGAGAATCACTTGAGCCCAAGAGTTTGATGTTGCTGTGAGCTATGATGCCATGGCATTCTACCGAGGGCGACATAGTGAGACTCTGTCTCAAAAAAAAAAAGAAAAAGAAAAATCGACAACTTATTGTCTGGGCTCTGGTTTATTGTTATGAAAACATGCTAACAGTAGTTATGACTTCAACTCTCCTAAATATACAGCTCAGTAGCATCAAGCACACTCACATTGTTGTGCAACCATCACCACCCATCCATCTCCAAAACATTCTCATCTTCCCAAACTGAAACTTTGGGAAGTTTGTCCTCATGAAACATTAACTTCCCACCCACTCATTAGCCCCTGGCACCCACCGTTCTATTTTCTGTATCTGTAAATCTGACACCTCTAGGGACCTCCTATGAGTGGAATTCATACAGGATTTATCTATTGAGTCTGATTTATTCCACAGATCATCATATCCTTAAAGTTAATAATCTATGTGGTAGTGTCAGAATTTTCTTCTTTTTTATTTTTTCTGCAAACAGGATCTTGCTCTGTTACCCAGCTGGAGTGCTGTGGCATCATCATAGCTCCCTGCAGCCTCCAATTCCTGGGCTCAAGCGATCCTCCTGCCTCAGCCTCCAGAGTGAGACTACAGGCGCCCACCACTATGCCAGGCTAATTTTTCTAGTTTTAGTAGAGACAGGATCTTGTTCTTGCTCTAGCTGGTCTTCAACTGATCTTTCTGCCTTACCGTCCCCAAGTGCTATGATTACAGATTGAGCTACCGTGCCACCATATCCCATATATATATTTCTTAGTTCTTTTTGTAGAGGCAGCATCTTGCTCAGTTGCCCAGGCTGGAGTGCAGTGGTATCATCATAGCTCACTGCAGCCTCAAATTCCTGAACTCAAAGGATTTTCTCACCTCAGCCTCCCATATAGCTGGACTACAGGTAAGGACTACTAGCCTGGTTAAGCACACATTTCTTGAGAACTTACTGAGTACTAAGCATTTCCTCCCTAATTGCCCATGAAGCAGCACTTCTGTAATCATTCCTATTTTTCAGAGGAAGAAGTCAAGGTTCAGGAAGATATTGTTATTAGCTCAAGAGCACAGAGCTCTGAGTTTCCTCATGATATTCCAGGATACTCCTGATATTCCAAGCCTCCTGGGGTCAGGACTGGGGGAAAGGATCTAGAGAGAGAAGGCCAAAGGATGGAAGGCAATACGGCTGAAGGCAGTCAGTCTGGATAGAGATGAAGCAAAGTCAGGCGGAGGGGAGTTGTTTGTTTCTTTTTGTTTTTTGAGACAGAGTCTCAAGTTGTTGCCCTGGCTAGAGTGCCCTGGCATCGTACCTCACAGCAACCTCCAACTCTTGGGCTCAAGTGATCCTCTTGCCTCAGTTTTTCTGTTTTTAGTAGAGACTGGGTCTTACTTTTGCTTAGGCTTATCTCAAACTCATGAGCTCAAGCAATCCACCCACCTCAGCCTCCCAGAGTGCTAGGATTACAAGCGTGAGCCACCGCACCTGGAGCTTATTTATTTATTGAGACAGAGTCTCACTTTGTCACCCTCGGTATAGTGCCATAGCTGCACAGCTCACAGCAACCTCAAACTCTTGGGCTCAAGTGATTCTCTTGTCTTAGCCTCCCAAGTAGCTGGGACTGCAGGTACTTGCCACAATGTCTGGTTATTTTTAGAGACGGGGGTCTCGCTCTAGCTCAGGCTGGTCTCGAACTCGTGAGCTCAAGCAATCCATTCTCTTTGGTCTCCCTGAGTGCTAGGATTACAGGCATGAGCCACCCTACCCAGCCTTCAAAATCAGGGTTGATAGATGAGTGGTGTTTTCCTGGTGAGGATGGGAAATGCAATCCCAGGCCGGGAAGCAGCCTGGACAAAAGCCCAGCCTATCAGGGGAGAGGTTGCTAGGCTGCTACGGAGGATGCATGTGAGGAAGGACTTGGAGGAATATTCTTTGAGCCTCTGATTGTTCTCTTTAGTGAGCAGAATGAGTCATCATCATTCAGGTAAAAAACCTGAAAAAACTCAATTGTGATAAGTGATATTTTCTTCTCTCTCTCTCTCTCTCTCTCTTTTTTTTTTTTTTTTTTTTTTTTTTGCAGTTTTTGGCTGGGACTGAGTTTGAACCCACCTCCAGCATATGGGCTGGCACCCTACTCCTTTGAGCGATAGGCGCTGCCCTCTTCTCTCATTTTTTATTTAGATGTAATTAATGTGCCATAAAACTCCCCCTTTTAAATGTCCCATTTGGTGGATTTTAGTAAGATCATGAGTTGGTACAACCATCATGCCCAATCTAGAACAAGATAAATCATATTTAGTGCAGTAATTTAAATCAAATGAATGTCAGTGGCTGGGCTCAGTGGCTCACACCTATTATCCTAGCACTTGGGAGGCCAAGGTGGGAAGATTATTTCAAGCCAGGAGTTCAAGACTAGCCTGAGCAACATAGTAAAACTCCATCTCTACAAAAAATAAGAAAAAAAATTAACTGGCTGTGGTGGTGTGTGCCTGTAGTCCTAGCTACTTGGGAGGCTCAGGCAGGATTGCTTGAGCTCAAGAGTATATGAGGCCCCACTGATCTAGGATCCATCTTGGATGCCACAGCAAGACCTTGTCTTTAAATAAATTAAGGCTCGGCACCTGTGGCTCAAGTGGCTAAGGCGCCAGCCACATACACCTAAGCTGGTGGGTTCGAATCCAGCCTGGGCCCACCAAACAACAGTGACGGCTGCAACCAAAAGTATCTGGGAGTTGTGGTGGGTGCCTGTGGTCCCAGCTACTTGGGAGGCAAAGGCAGGAGAATCACTTGAGCCCAGGAGTTGGAGGTTGCTGCAAGCTGTGATGCCACGACACTCTACCCAGGGTGACAGCTTGAGGCTCTGTCTCAAAAAAAAAAAAGAATTAAAGTTAAATTAAATTTAAAAGCCCCTCCCAAAAAATCTATGATGAACAAGATATTAAAATTCTTCATCAAGACAGGATGACTTGGCTCGGCGTCTGTGGCTAAACCAGCTAAGGCGCCAGCCACGTACACCTAAGGTGGCAGGTTCGAATCCAGCCTGGGCTGCCAAACAACAATGACGGCTGCAACCAAAAAATAGCCGGGCATTGTGGTGGACGCCTGTGGTCCCAGCTACTTGGGAGGCTGAGGCAGGAGACTCGCTTGAGCCAAGGAGTTGGAGGTTGCTGTGAGCTGGGATGCCACAGCACTCTACCCAGGGGGACAGCTTGAGGCTCTGTCTAAAAAAAAAGAAAAAAAAGACAGGATGACTAGGCTCAGCACCAGTAGTTCAAGTAGCTAAGGTGCCAGCCACATACACCAGAGCTGCTGGGTTCGAATCCAGTTGGAGCCTGCCAAACAGTGACAACTACAACCAAAAAATAGCTGGGCATTGTGGTGTACCTGTAGTCCCAGCTACTTGGGAGGTGGAAGCAAGAGAATCGCTTAAGCCCAAGAGTTGGAGGTTGCTGTGAGCTGTGATGTCATAGCATCTACCCAGGGCAATAGCTTGAGGCTCTGTCTCAAAATAAATAAATAAATAAATACCAAATGCTTTAAAAAAAAAAAAAAGACAGGATCACTAACAGTGCCATCTTGGAGTCTGAGCTGAGAAGAATAATCAGTATGCATGATTGTGTTATGATTTAAAATTTTGGAAATTTATTCAGCGTGAATTTTTTTTGCAACCATTTAGAACTTTTTCAAAATGGCATTAAAACATTGTCATTGTGACTGAGTTTTGTGATGCCCCCTTAGCACTTTGCCCCAGAAGTGAGTGCCTCATTCTCGACCCTTAAGACATCCCTCCGGCAAACATGTGAGGCAGGGAGGTTGTCCAATAGGTTTCTCCTATTGGACAAAGGAGAAAACCTTGTCTCCAGCACATTGAGGAGTTCATTTGCCCGGAGGGGCTGGGTGCAGGGATCCTTCCCAGCATGGGAGCTGGAACTCTGCAGCATCAGGAGTCCCAGGAGTTGGGAGGGATGTTTGAGAGAGGTGAGTGCAGAGATGGAGCCCTCCTGCCATTATATGAGGTACTATATACTGAATATTTGTGTCACCATCAAATCCATATGTTGAAAATCTAATCACCAAAGGGGTGCTATTAAGAGGTGGGGACTTTGGGAGGTGATTATGTTTAGAGGACATCATGAAGGTGGGGGGATGGCTCACTCTCTCTCCACAGTATAAGGACACAGCTAGGGGACTGAATTGGGCTAGCACCTTGTTCTTGGACTTTCAGCCTCCAGGATTTAGGGAAATAAATTCTTCTTGTTTAAGCAGCCCAGTCTGTGGGATTCAGTTCTAGCAGCCAAGCAGACTAAGACAGTAGCAGTGGGAGGGGCCAGCGTGGGGAAACAGGGGTATGGGGAGAACGGAACATGGGGAGGGATTGTGGGTGGCTAGGAAGGCTTCTGACTCCCTGGGTTTAAAACCCAACTCCCTTTCTGGCCAGCTGTCTAAACCTGAGCATATCATTTTCCCCTCTCTGTGCCTCAGTTTCTCCCTCTGCAAAATGGTAATAATAACGTTCATTATCTGGGATTGTCCTGAGCATGAAATGAATTAATTCTGGTCCACACTTAGAAGAGGGTTCTGGGCTCGGCGCCTGTGGCTCAATCGGCTAAGGCGCCAGTCACATACACCTAAGGTGGCGGGTTCGAATCCCCAGCCCGGGCCCGCCAAACAACAATGATGGCTGCAACCAAAAAATGGCCGGTG